>NW_027473416.1:0-300000 GCF_050947335.1 Megachile rotundata
GATTGATAATAATAACAGTAATAAGTATAGTAATTGTCGTTCTATCGATAATATAAGCATAATATGGCTAATAATATGAGTTAGATTGATAACAATAAGAGTAATAAGTGTAGTAATTGTCGTTCTATTGATCATATCTGCATAATATGGTTAATAATATGAGTTAGATTGATGATAAGAAGAGCAATGAGTGTAGTATTTGTCGTACTATCGATCATATAAGCATAATATGGCTAATAATATGAGTTAGATTTATAATAATAGGAGTAATAAGTATAGTAATTGTCGTTCTATCGATCATATAAGCACAATATGGCTAATAATATGAGTTAGGTTGATAATAATAACAGTAATAAATATAGTAATTGTCGTTCTATCGATAATATAAGCATAATATGGCTAATAATATGAGTTAGATTGATAATACTAAGAGTAGTGAGTATAGTAATTCTCATTCTATCGATCATATAAGGATAATATGGCTAATAATATGAGTTAGATTAATTGTAATAATAAGCGTAATAAGTATAGTAATTGTCGTTCTATCGATAATATAAGCATAATATGGCTAATAATATGAGTTAGGTAGATAATAATAAGAGTAATAAGTATAGTAATTGTCGTTCTATCGATCATTTAAGCATAATATGGCTAATAATATGAGTTAGATTGATAATAATAAGAGTAATGAGTATAGTAATTGTCGTTCTATCGATCATATAAGCATAATATGGCTAATAATATGAGTTAGATTGATAATAATAAGAGTAATAGGTATAGTAATTGTCGTTCTATCGATCATATCTGCATAATATGGTTAATAATATGAGTTAGATTGATAATAGTAAGAGTAATGAGTATAGTAATTGTCGTTCTATCGATCATATAAGCATAATATGGCTAATAATATGAGTTAGATTGATAATAATAAGAGTAATAGGTATAGTAATTGTCGTTCTATCAAGCATATCTGCATAATATGGTTAATAAAATGAGTTAGATTGATAATAATAAGAGTAATAAGTATAGTAATTGTCGTTCTATCGATCATATAAGCATAATATGGCTAATAATATGAGTTAGATTGATAATAACAAGAGTAGTGAGTATAGTAATTGTCGTTCTATCGATCTTATAAGCATAATATGGCTAATAATATGAGTTAGGTTGATAGTAATAAGAGTAATAAGTATAGTCAATGTCGTGCTATCGATCATATCTGCATAATATTGTTAATAATATGAGTTAGATTGATAATAGTGAGTGTAATAAGTATAGTAATTGTCGTTCTATCGATCATATTAGCATAATATGGTTAATAATATGAGTTAGATTGATAATAATAAGTGTAATAAGTATAGTAATTGTCGTTCTATCGATCATATCTGCATAATATGGTTAATAATATGAGTTAGATTGATAATAGTGAGTGTAATAAGTATAGAAATTGTCGTTCTATCGATCATATCTGCATAATATGGTTAATAATATGAGTTAAATTGATAATAATAAGAGTAATAAGTATAGTAATTGTCGTTCTATCGATCATATAAGCATAATATGGCTAATAATATGAGTTAGATCGATAATGATAAGAGTAATAAGCACAGTAATTGTCGTTCTATCAATCATATAAGCATAATATGGCTAATAATATGAGTCAGATTGATAATAATAAGTGTAGTGAGTATAGTAATTGTCGTTCTATCGATCATATAAACATAATATGGCTAATAATATGAGTTAGATCGATAATGATAAGAGTAATAAGTACAGTAATTGTAGTTCTGTCGATCATATCAGCATAATATGGCTAATAATATGAGTTAGATTGATAATAATAACAGTAATAAGTATAGTAATTGTCGTTCTATCGATAATATAAGCATAATATGGCTAATAATATGAGTTAGATTGATAACAATAAGAGTAATAAGTGTAGTAATTGTCGTTCTATTGATCATATCTGCATAATATGGTTAATAATATGAGTTAGATTGATGATAAGAAGAGCAATGAGTGTAGTATTTGTCGTACTATCGATCATATAAGCATAATATGGCTAATAATATGAGTTAGATTTATAATAATAGGAGTAATAAGTATAGTAATTGTCGTTCTATCGATCATATAAGCACAATATGGCTAATAATATGAGTTAGGTTGATAATAATAACAGTAATAAGTATAGTAATTGTCGTTCTATCGATAATATAAGCATAATATGGCTAATAATATGAGTTAGATTGATAATACTAAGAGTAGTGAGTATAGTAATTCTCATTCTATCGATCATATAAGGATAATATGGCTAATAATATGAGTTAGATTAATTGTAATAATAAGCGTAATAAGTATAGTAATTGTCGTTCTATCGATAATATAAGCATAATATGGCTAATAATATGAGTTAGGTAGATAATAATAAGAGTAATAAGTATAGTAATTGTCGTTCTATCGATCATTTAAGCATAATATGGCTAATAATATGAGTTAGATTGATAATAATAAGAGTAACGAGTATAGTAATTGTCGTTCTATCGATCATATAAGCATAATATGGCTAATAATATGAGTTAGATTGATAATAATAAGAGTAATAAGTATAGTAATTGTCGTTCTATCGATCATTTAAGCATAATATGGCTAATAATATGAGTTAGATTGATAATAATAAGTGTAATAAGTATAGTAATTGTCGTTCTATCGATCATAATTGCATAATATGGTTAATAATATGAGTTCGATTCATAATAATAAGAGTAATAAGTATAGTAATTGTCGTTCTATCGATCATTTAAGCATAAAATGGCTAATAATGTGAGTTAGGTTGATAATAATAAGAGTAATAAGTGTAGTAATTGTCGTTCTATCGATCATATCTGCATAATATGGTTAATAATATGAGTTAGATTGATAATAATAAGAGCAATTTGTATAGTAATTGTCGTACTATCGATCATATAAGCATAATATGGCTAATAAGGTGAGTTAGATTGATAACAGTGAGTGTAATAAATATAGTAATTGTTCTGTCGATCATATAAGCACAATATGTCTAATAATATGAGTTAGATTGATAATAATAAGAGTAATAAGTATAGTAATTGTCGTTCTATCGGTCATATAACCATAATATCGCTAATAATATGAGTTAGATTAATAATAGTGAGTGTAATAGGTATAGTAATTGTCGTTCTATCGATCATAATTGCATAATATGGTTAATAATATAAGTTAGAATGATAATAGTGATTGTAATAAATATCGTAATTGTTGTTCTGTCGATCATATAAGCACAATATGTCTAATAATATGAGTTAGATTGATAATAATAAGTGTAATAAGTATAGTAATTGTCGTTCTATCGATCATAATTGCATAATATGGTTAATAATATGAGTTAGATTGATAATAATAAGAACAATGAGTATAGTAATTGTCGTACTATCGGTCATATAAGCATAATATGGCTAATACTATGAGTTAGATTTATAATAACAAGAGTAATAAATATAGTAATTGTCGTTCTATCGATCATATCTGCATAATATGGTTAATAATATGAGTTAGATTGATAATAGTAAGAGTAATGAGTATAGTAATTGTCGTACTATCGATCATATAAGCATAATATGGCTAATAATATGAGTTAGATTTATAATAATAAGAGTAATAAGTATAGTAATTGTCGTTCGATCGATCATATAAGCACAATATGGCTAATAATATGAGTTAGATTGATAATAATAGGAGTAATAAGTATAGTAATTGTCGTTCTATCGAGCATATCTGCATAATATGGTTAATAAAATGAGTTAGATTGATAATAATAAGAGTAATAAGTATAGTAATTGTCGTTCTATCGATCATATAAGCATAATATGGCTAATAATATGAGTTAGATTGATAATAACAAGAGTAGTGAGTATAGTAATTGTCGTTCTATCGATCATAATTGCATAATATGGTTAATAATATGAGTTCGATTCATAATAATAAGAGTAATAAGTATAGTAATTGTCGTTCTATCGATCATTTAAGCATAAAATGGCTAATAATGTGAGTTAGGTTGATAATAATAAGAGTAATAAGTATAGTAATTGTCGTTCTATCGATCATTTAAGCATAATATGGCTAATAATATGAGTTAGATTGATAATAGTGAGTGTAATAGGTATAGTAATTGTCGTTCTATCGATCATAATTGCATAATATGGTTAATAATATGAGTTAGAATGATAATAGTGATTGTAATAAATATCGTAATTGTTGTTCTGTCGATCATATAAGCACAATATGTCTAATAATATGAGTTAGATTGATAATAATAAGAGTAATAAGTATAGTAATTGTCGTTCTATCGGTCATATAACCATAATATCGCTAATAATATGAGTTAGATTGATAATAGTGAGTGTAATAAGTATAGTAATTGTCGTTCTATCGATCATAAGCATAATATGGGTAATACTATGAGTTAGATTGATAATAATAAGAGTAATAAGTATAGTAATTGTCGTTCTATCGATCATATAAGCATAATATGGCTAATAATATGAGTTATATTGATAATAATAAGAGTAATAAGTATAGTAGTTGTCGTTCTATCGATCATATAAGCACAATATGGCTAATAATATGAGTTAGATTGATAATAATAAGAGTTATAAGTATAGTAATTGCCGTTCTATCGATCATATAAGCATAATATGGCTAATAATATGAGTTAAATTGATAATAATAAGAGTAATAAGTATAGTAATTGTCGTTCTATCGATCATATAAGCATAATATGGCTAATAATATGAGTTAGATCGATAATGATAAGAGTAATAAGCACAGTAATTGTCGTTCTATCAATCATATAAGCATAATATGGCTAATAATATGAGTCAGATTGATAATAATAAGTGTAGTGAGTATAGTAATTGTCGTTCTATCGATCATATAAACATAATATGGCTAATAATATGAGTTAGATCGATAATGATAAGAGTAATAAGTACAGTAATTGTAGTTCTGTCGATCATATCAGCATAATATGGCTAATAATATGAGTTAGATTGATAATAATAACAGTAATAAGTATAGTAATTGTCGTTCTATCGATAATATAAGCATAATATGGCTAATAATATGAGTTAGATTGATAACAATAAGAGTAATAAGTGTAGTAATTGTCGTTCTATTGATCATATCTGCATAATATGGTTAATAATATGAGTTAGATTGATGATAAGAAGAGCAATGAGTGTAGTATTTGTCGTACTATCGATCATATAAGCATAATATGGCTAATAATATGAGTTAGATTTATAATAATAGGAGTAATAAGTATAGTAATTGTCGTTCTATCGATCATATAAGCACAATATGGCTAATAATATGAGTTAGGTTGATAATAATAACAGTAATAAATATAGTAATTGTCGTTCTATCGATAATATAAGCATAATATGGCTAATAATATGAGTTAGATTGATAATACTAAGAGTAGTGAGTATAGTAATTCTCATTCTATCGATCATATAAGGATAATATGGCTAATAATATGAGTTAGATTAATTGTAATAATAAGCGTAATAAGTATAGTAATTGTCGTTCTATCGATAATATAAGCATAATATGGCTAATAATATGAGTTAGGTAGATAATAATAAGAGTAATAAGTATAGTAATTGTCGTTCTATCGATCATTTAAGCATAATATGGCTAATAATATGAGTTAGATTGATAATAATAAGAGAAATGAGTATAGTAATTGTCGTTCTACCGATCATATAAGCATAATATGGCTAATAATATGAGTTAGATTGATAATAATAAGAGTAATAGGTATAGTAATTGTCGTTCTATCGATCATTTAAGCATAATATGGCTAATAATATGAGTTAGATTGATAATAATAAGTGTAATAAGTATAGTAATTGTCGTTCTATCGATCATAATTGCATAATATGGTTAATAATATGAGTTCGATTCATAATAATAAGAGTAATAAGTATAGTAATTGTCGTTCTATCGATCATTTAAGCATAAAATGGCTAATAATGTGAGTTAGGTTGATAATAATAAGAGTAATAAGTGTAGTAATTGTCGTTCTATCGATCATATCTGCATAATATGGTTAATAATATGACTTAGATTGATAATAATAAGAGCAATTTGTATAGTAATTGTCGTACTATCGATCATATAAGCATAATATGGCTAATAAGGTGAGTTAGATTGATAACAGTGAGTGTAATAAATATAGTAATTGTTCTGTCGATCATATAAGCACAATATGTCTAATAATATGAGTTAGATTGATAATAATAAGAGTAATAAGTATAGTAATTGTCGTTCTATCGGTCATATAACCATAATATCGCTAATAATATGAGTTAGATTAATAATAGTGAGTGTAATAGGTATAGTAATTGTCGTTCTATCGATCATAATTGCATAATATGGTTAATAATATGAGTTAGAATGATAATAGTGATTGTAATAAATATCGTAATTGTTGTTCTGTCGATCATATAAGCACAATATGTCTAATAATATGAGTTAGATTGATAATAATAAGAGTAATAAGTATAGTAATTGTCGTTCTATCGGTCATATAACCATAATATCGCTAATAATATGAGTTAGATTGATAATAGTGAGTGTAATAAGTATAGTAATTGTCGTTCTATCGATCATAAGCATAATATGGGTAATACTATGAGTTAGATTGATAATAATAAGAGTAATAAGTATAGTAATTGTCGTTCTATCGATCATATAAGCATAATATGGCTAATAATATGAGTTATATTGATAATAATAAGAGTAATAAGTATAGTAGTTGTCGTTCTATCGATCATATAAGCACAATATGGCTAATAATATGAGTTAGATTGATAATAATAAGAGTTATAAGTATAGTAATTGCCGTTCTATCGATCATATAAGCATAATATGGCTAATAATATGAGTTAGATTGATAATAATAAGTGTAATAAGTATAGTAATTGTCGTTCTATCGATCATAATTGCATAATATGGTTAATAATATGAGTTAGATTGATAATAATAAGAACAATGAGTATAGTAATTGTCGTACTATCGGTCATATAAGCATAATATGGCTAATACTATGAGTTAGATTTATAATAACAAGAGTAATAAATATAGTAATTGTCGTTCTATCGATCATATCTGCATAATATGGTTAATAATATGAGTTAGATTGATAATAGTAAGAGTAATGAGTATAGTAATTGTCGTACTATCGATCATATAAGCATAATATGGCTAATAATATGAGTTAGATTTATAATAATAAGAGTAATAAGTATAGTAATTGTCGTTCGATCGATCATATAAGCACAATATGGCTAATAATATGAGTTAGATTGATAATAATAGGAGTAATAAGTATAGTAATTGTCGTTCTATCGAGCATATCTGCATAATATGGTTAATAAAATGAGTTAGATTGATAATAATAAGAGTAATAAGTATAGTAATTGTCGTTCTATCGATCATATAAGCATAATATGGCTAATAATATGAGTTAGATTGATAATAACAAGAGTAGTGAGTATAGTAATTGTCGTTCTATCGATCATAATTGCATAATATGGTTAATAATATGAGTTCGATTCATAATAATAAGAGTAATAAGTATAGTAATTGTCGTTCTATCGATCATTTAAGCATAAAATGGCTAATAATGTGAGTTAGGTTGATAATAATAAGAGTAATAAGTATAGTAATTGTCGTTCTATCGATCATTTAAGCATAATATGGCTAATAATATGAGTTAGATTGATAATAGTGAGTGTAATAGGTATAGTAATTGTCGTTCTATCGATCATAATTGCATAATATGGTTAATAATATGAGTTAGAATGATAATAGTGATTGTAATAAATATCGTAATTGTTGTTCTGTCGATCATATAAGCACAATATGTCTAATAATATGAGTTAGATTGATAATAATAAGAGTAATAAGTATAGTAATTGTCGTTCTATCGGTCATATAACCATAATATCGCTAATAATATGAGTTAGATTGATAATAGTGAGTGTAATAAGTATAGTAATTGTCGTTCTATCGATCATAAGCATAATATGTGTAATACTATGAGTTAGATTGATAATAATAAGAGTAATAAGTATAGTAATTGTCGTTCTATCGATCATATAAGCATAATATGGCTAATAATATGAGTTATATTGATAATAATAAGAGTAATAAGTATAGTAGTTGTCGTTCTATCGATCATATAAGCACAATATGGCTAATAATATGAGTTAGATTGATAATAATAAGAGTTATAAGTATAGTAATTGCCGTTCTATCGATCATATAAGCATAATATGGCTAATAATATGAGTTAGATTGATAATAATAAGAGTAATAAGTATAGTCAATGTCGTGCTATCGATCATATCTGCATAATATGGTTAATAATATGAGTTAGATTGATAATAGTGAGTGTAATAAGTATAGTAATTGTCGTTCTATCGATCATATTAGCATAATATGGTTAATAATATGAGTTAGATTGATAATAATAAGTGTGATAAGTATAGTAATTGTCGTTCTATCGATCATATCTGCATAATATGGTTAATAATATGAGTTAAATTGATAATAATAAGAGTAATAAGTATAGTAATTGTCGTTCTATCGATCATATAAGCATAATATGGCTAATAATATGAGTTAGATCGATAATGATAAGAGTAATAAGCACAGTAATTGTCGTTCTATCAATCATATAAGCATAATATGGCTAATAATATGAGTCAGATTGATAATAATAAGTGTAGTGAGTATAGTAATTGTCGTTCTATCGATCATATAAACATAATATGGCTAATAATATGAGTTAGATCGATAATGATAAGAGTAATAAGTACAGTAATTGTAGTTCTGTCGATCATATCAGCATAATATGGCTAATAATATGAGTTAGATTGATAATAATAACAGTAATAAGTATAGTAATTGTCGTTCTATCGATAATATAAGCATAATATGGCTAATAATATGAGTTAGATTGATAACAATAAGAGTAATAAGTGTAGTAATTGTCGTTCTATTGATCATATCTGCATAATATGGTTAATAATATGAGTTAGATTGATGATAAGAAGAGCAATGAGTGTAGTATTTGTCGTACTATCGATCATATAAGCATAATATGGCTAATAATATGAGTTAGATTTATAATAATAGGAGTAATAAGTATAGTAATTGTCGTTCTATCGATCATATAAGCACAATATGGCTAATAATATGAGTTAGGTTGATAATAATAACAGTAATAAGTATAGTAATTGTCGTTCTATCGATAATATAAGCATAATATGGCTAATAATATGAGTTAGATTGATAATACTAAGAGTAGTGAGTATAGTAATTCTCATTCTATCGATCATATAAGGATAATATGGCTAATAATATGAGTTAGATTAATTGTAATAATAAGCGTAATAAGTATAGTAATTGTCGTTCTATCGATAATATAAGCATAATATGGCTAATAATATGAGTTAGGTAGATAATAATAAGAGTAATAAGTATAGTAATTGTCGTTCTATCGATCATTTAAGCATAATATGGCTAATAATATGAGTTAGATTGATAATAATAAGAGTAATGAGTATAGTAATTGTCGTTCTATCGATCATATAAGCATAATATGGCTAATAATATGAGTTAGATTGATAATAATAAGAGTAATAGGTATAGTAATTGTCGTTCTATCGATCATTTAAGCATAATATGGCTAATAATATGAGTTAGATTGATAATAATAAGTGTAATAAGTATAGTAATTGTCGTTCTATCGATCATAATTGCATAATATGGTTAATAATATGAGTTCGATTCATAATAATAAGAGTAATAAGTATAGTAATTGTCGTTCTATCGATCATTTAAGCATAAAATGGCTAATAATGTGAGTTAGGTTGATAATAATAAGAGTAGTAAGTGTAGTAATTGTCGTTCTATCGATCATATCTGCATAATATGGTTAATAATATGACTTAGATTGATAATAATAAGAGCAATTTGTATAGTAATTGTCGTACTATCGATCATATAAGCATAATATGGCTAATAAGGTGAGTTAGATTGATAACAGTGAGTGTAATAAATATAGTAATTGTTCTGTCGATCATATAAGCACAATATGTCTAATAATATGAGTTAGATTGATAATAATAAGAGTAATAAGTATAGTAATTGTCGTTCTATCGGTCATATAACCATAATATCGCTAATAATATGAGTTAGATTAATAATAGTGAGTGTAATAGGTATAGTAATTGTCGTTCTATCGATCATAATTGCATAATATGGTTAATAATATGAGTTAGAATGATAATAGTGATTGTAATAAATATCGTAATTGTTGTTCTGTCGATCATATAAGCACAATATGTCTAATAATATGAGTTAGATTGATAATAATAAGAGTAATAAGTATAGTAATTGTCGTTCTATCGGTCATATAACCATAATATCGCTAATAATATGAGTTAGATTGATAATAGTGAGTGTAATAAGTATAGTAATTGTCGTTCTATCGATCATAAGCATAATATGGGTAATACTATGAGTTAGATTGATAATAATAAGAGTAATAAGTATAGTAATTGTCGTTCTATCGATCATATAAGCATAATATGGCTAATAATATGAGTTATATTGATAATAATAAGAGTAATAAGTATAGTAGTTGTCGTTCTATCGATCATATAAGCACAATATGGCTAATAATATGAGTTAGATTGATAATAATAAGAGTTATAAGTATAGTAATTGCCGTTCTATCGATCATATAAGCATAATATGGCTAATAATATGAGTTAGATTGATAATAATAAGTGTAATAAGTATAGTAATTGTCGTTCTATCGATCATAATTGCATAATATGGTTAATAATATGAGTTAGATTGATAATAATAAGAACAATGAGTATAGTAATTGTCGTACTATCGGTCATATAAGCATAATATGGCTAATACTATGAGTTAGATTTATAATAACAAGAGTAATAAATATAGTAATTGTCGTTCTATCGATCATATCTGCATAATATGGTTAATAATATGAGTTAGATTGATAATAGTAAGAGTAATGAGTATAGTAATTGTCGTACTATCGATCATATAAGCATAATATGGCTAATAATATGAGTTAGATTTATATTAATAAGAGTAATAAGTATAGTAATTGTCGTTCGATCGATCATATAAGCACAATATGGCTAATAATATGAGTTAGATTGATAATAATAGGAGTAATAAGTATAGTAATTGTCGTTCTATCGAGCATATCTGCATAATATGGTTAATAAAATGAGTTAGATTGATAATAATAAGAGTAATAAGTATAGTAATTGTCGTTCTATCGATCATATAAGCATAATATGGCTAATAATATGAGTTAGATTGATAATAACAAGAGTAGTGAGTATAGTAATTGCCGTTCTATCGATCATAATTGCATAATATGGTTAATAATATGAGTTCGATTCATAATAATAAGAGTAATAAGTATAGTAATTGTCGTTCTATCGATCATTTAAGCATAAAATGGCTAATAATGTGAGTTAGGTTGATAATAATAAGAGTAATAAGTATAGTAATTGTCGTTCTATCGATCATTTAAGCATAATATGGCTAATAATATGAGTTAGATTGATAATAGTGAGTGTAATAGGTATAGTAATTGTCGTTCTATCGATCATAATTGCATAATATGGTTAATAATATGAGTTAGAATGATAATAGTGATTGTAATAAATATCGTAATTGTTGTTCTGTCGATCATATAAGCACAATATGTCTAATAATATGAGTTAGATTGATAATAATAAGAGTAATAAGTATAGTAATTGTCGTTCTATCGGTCATATAACCATAATATCGCTAATAATATGAGTTAGATTGATAATAGTGAGTGTAATAAGTATAGTAATTGTCGTTCTATCGATCATAAGCATAATATGGGTAATACTATGAGTTAGATTGATAATAATAAGAGTAATAAGTATAGTAATTGTCGTTCTATCGATCATATAAGCATAATATGGCTAATAATATGAGTTATATTGATAATAATAAGAGTAATAAGTATAGTAGTTGTCGTTCTATCGATCATATAAGCACAATATGGCTAATAATATGAGTTAGATTGATAATAATAAGAGTTATAAGTATAGTAATTGCCGTTCTATCGATCATATAAGCATAATATGGCTAATAATATGAGTTAGATTGATAATAATAAGAGTAATAAGTATAGTCAATGTCGTGCTATCGATCATATCTGCATAATATGGTTAATAATATGAGTTAGATTGATAATAGTGAGTGTAATAAGTATAGTAATTGTCGTTCTATCGATCATATTAGCATAATATGGTTAATAATATGAGTTAGATTGATAATAATAAGTGTGATAAGTATAGTAATTGTCGTTCTATCGATCATATCTGCATAATATGGTTAATAATATGAGTTAAATTGATAATAATAAGAGTAATAAGTATAGTAATTGTCGTTCTATCGATCATATAAGCATAATATGGCTAATAATATGAGTTAGATCGATAATGATAAGAGTAATAAGCACAGTAATTGTCGTTCTATCAATCATATAAGCATAATATGGCTAATAATATGAGTCAGATTGATAATAATAAGTGTAGTGAGTATAGTAATTGTCGTTCTATCGATCATATAAACATAATATGGCTAATAATATGAGTTAGATCGATAATGATAAGAGTAATAAGTACAGTAATTGTAGTTCTGTCGATCATATCAGCATAATATGGCTAATAATATGAGTTAGATTGATAATAATAACAGTAATAAGTATAGTAATTGTCGTTCTATCGATAATATAAGCATAATATGGCTAATAATATGAGTTAGATTGATAACAATAAGAGTAATAAGTGTAGTAATTGTCGTTCTATTGATCATATCTGCATAATATGGTTAATAATATGAGTTAGATTGATGATAAGAAGAGCAATGAGTGTAGTATTTGTCGTACTATCGATCATATAAGCATAATATGGCTAATAATATGAGTTAGATTTATAATAATAGGAGTAATAAGTATAGTAATTGTCGTTCTATCGATCATATAAGCACAATATGGCTAATAATATGAGTTAGGTTGATAATAATAACAGTAATAAGTATAGTAATTGTCGTTCTATCGATAATATAAGCATAATATGGCTAATAATATGAGTTAGATTGATAATACTAAGAGTAGTGAGTATAGTAATTCTCATTCTATCGATCATATAAGGATAATATGGCTAATAATATGAGTTAGATTAATTGTAATAATAAGCGTAATAAGTATAGTAATTGTCGTTCTATCGATAATATAAGCATAATATGGCTAATAATATGAGTTAGGTAGATAATAATAAGAGTAATAAGTATAGTAATTGTCGTTCTATCGATCATTTAAGCATAATATGGCTAATAATATGAGTTAGATTGATAATAATAAGAGTAATGAGTATAGTAATTGTCGTTCTATCGATCATATAAGCATAATATGGCTAATAATATGAGTTAGATTGATAATAATAAGAGTAATAGGTATAGTAATTGTCGTTCTATCGATCATTTAAGCATAATATGGCTAATAATATGAGTTAGATTGATAATAATAAGTGTAATAAGTATAGTAATTGTCGTTCTATCGATCATAATTGCATAATATGGTTAATAATATGAGTTCGATTCATAATAATAAGAGTAATAAGTATAGTAATTGTCGTTCTATCGATCATTTAAGCATAAAATGGCTAATAATGTGAGTTAGGTTGATAATAATAAGAGTAATAAGTGTAGTAATTGTCGTTCTATCGATCATATCTGCATAATATGGTTAATAATATGACTTAGATTGATAATAATAAGAGCAATTTGTATAGTAATTGTCGTACTATCGATCATATAAGCATAATATGGCTAATAAGGTGAGTTAGATTGATAACAGTGAGTGTAATAAATATAGTAATTGTTCTGTCGATCATATAAGCACAATATGTCTAATAATATGAGTTAGATTGATAATAATAAGAGTAATAAGTATAGTAATTGTCGTTCTATCGGTCATATAACCATAATATCGCTAATAATATGAGTTAGATTAATAATAGTGAGTGTAATAGGTATAGTAATTGTCGTTCTATCGATCATAATTGCATAATATGGTTAATAATATGAGTTAGAATGATAATAGTGATTGTAATAAATATCGTAATTGTTGTTCTGTCGATCATATAAGCACAATATGTCTAATAATATGAGTTAGATTGATAATAATAAGAGTAATAAGTATAGTAATTGTCGTTCTATCGGTCATATAACCATAATATCGCTAATAATATGAGTTAGATTGATAATAGTGAGTGTAATAAGTATAGTAATTGTCGTTCTATCGATCATAAGCATAATATGGGTAATACTATGAGTTAGATTGATAATAGTAAGAGTAATGAGTATAGTAATTGTCGTACTATCGATCATATAAGCATAATATGGCTAATAATATGAGTTAGATTTATAATAATAAGAGTAATAAGTATAGTAATTGTCGTTCTATCGATCATATAAGCACAATATGGCTAATAATATGAGTTAGATTGATAATAATAGGAGTAATAAGTATAGTAATTGTCGTTCTATCGAGCATATCTGCATAATATGGTTAATAAAATGAGTTAGATTGATAATAATAAGAGTAATAAGTATAGTAATTGTCGTTCTATCGATCATATAAGCATAATATGGCTAATAATATGAGTTAGATTGATAATAACAAGAGTAGTGAGTATAGTAATTGTCGTTCTATCGATCATATAAGCACAATATGGCTAATAATATGAGTTAGATTGATAATAATAAGAGTTATAAGTATAGTAATTGCCGTTCTATCGATCATATAAGCATAATATGGCTAATAATATGAGTTAGATTGATAATAATAAGTGTAATAAGTATAGTAATTGTCGTTCTATCGATCATAATTGCATAATATGGTTAATAATATGAGTTAGATTGATAATAATAAGAACAATGAGTATAGTAATTGTCGTACTATCGGTCATATAAGCATAATATGGCTAATACTATGAGTTAGATTTATAATAACAAGAGTAATAAATATAGTAATTGTCGTTCTATCGATCATATCTGCATAATATGGTTAATAATATGAGTTAGATTGATAATAGTAAGAGTAATGAGTATAGTAATTGTCGTACTATCGATCATATAAGCATAATATGGCTAATAATATGAGTTAGATTTATAATAATAAGAGTAATAAGTATAGTAATTGTCGTTCGATCGATCATATAAGCACAATATGGCTAATAATATGAGTTAGATTGATAATAATAGGAGTAATAAGTATAGTAATTGTCGTTCTATCGAGCATATCTGCATAATATGGTTAATAAAATGAGTTAGATTGATAATAATAAGAGTAATAAGTATAGTAATTGTCGTTATATCGATCATATAAGCATAATATGGCTAATAATATGAGTTAGATTGATAATAACAAGAGTAGTGAGTATAGTAATTGCCGTTCTATCGATCATAATTGCATAATATGGTTAATAATATGAGTTCGATTCATAATAATAAGAGTAATAAGTATAGTAATTGCCGTTCTATCGATCATTTAAGCATAAAATGGCTAATAATGTGAGTTAGGTTGATAATAATAAGAGTAATAAGTATAGTAATTGTCGTTCTATCGATCATTTAAGCATAATATGGCTAATAATATGAGTTAGATTGATAATAGTGAGTGTAATAGGTATAGTAATTGTCGTTCTATCGATCATAATTGCATAATATGGTTAATAATATGAGTTAGAATGATAATAGTGATTGTAATAAATATCGTAATTGTTGTTCTGTCGATCATATAAGCACAATATGTCTAATAATATGAGTTAGATTGATAATAATAAGAGTAATAAGTATAGTAATTGTCGTTCTATCGGTCATATAACCATAATATCGCTAATAATATGAGTTAGATTGATAATAGTGAGTGTAATAAGTATAGTAATTGTCGTTCTATCGATCATAAGCATAATATGGGTAATACTATGAGTTAGATTGATAATAATAAGAGTAATAAGTATAGTAATTGTCGTTCTATCGATCATAATTGCATAATATGGTTAATAATATGAGTTGGAATGATAATAGTGAGTGTAATAAGTATAGTAATTGGCGTTCTATCGATCTTATAAGCATAATATGGCTAATAATATGAGTTAGGTTGATAATAATAAGAGTAATAAGTATAGTAATTGTCGTTCTATCGATCATATAAGCATAATATGGCTAATAATATGAGTTAGATTGATAATAACAAGAGTAGTGAGTACAGTAATTGTCGTTCTATCGGTCATATAACCATAATATCGCTAATAATATGAGTTAGATTAATAATAGTGAGTGTAATAGGTATAGTAATTGTCGTTCTATCGAACATAATTGCATAATATGGTTAATAATATGAGTTAGAATGATAATAGTGATTGTAATAAATATCGTAATTGTTGTTCTGTCGATCATATAAGCACAATATGTCTAATAATATGAGTTAGATTGATAATAATAAGAGTAATAAGTATAGTAATTGTCGTTCTATCGGTCATATAACCATAATATCGCTAATAATATGAGTTAGATTGATAATAATAAGAGTAATAAGTATAGTAATTGTCGTTCTATCGATCATATAAGCATAATCTGGCTAATAATATGAGTTATATTGATAATAATAAGAGTAATAAGTATAGTAGTTGTCGTTCTATCGATCATATAAGCACAATATGGCTAATAATATGAGTTAGATTGATAATAATAAGAGTTATAAGTATAGTAATTGCCGTTCTATCGATCATATAAGCATAATATGGCTAATAATATGAGTTAGATTGATAATAATAAGTGTAATAAGTATAGTAATTGTCGTTCTATCGATCATAATTGCATAATATGGTTAATAATATGAGTTAGATTGATAATAATAAGAACAATGAGTATAGTAATTGTCGTACTATCGGTCATATAAGCATAATATGGCTAATACTATGAGTTAGATTTATAATAACAAGAGTAATAAATATAGTAATTGTCGTTCTATCGATCATATCTGCATAATATGGTTAATAATATGAGTTACATTGATAATAGTAAGAGTAATGAGTATAGTAATTGTCGTACTATCGATCATATAAGCATAATATGGCTAATAATATGAGTTAGATTTATAATAATAAGAGTAATAAGTATAGTAATTGTCGTTCTATCGATCATATAAGCACAATATGGCTAATAATATGAGTTAGATTGATAATAATAGGAGTAATAAGTATAGTAATTGTCGTTCTATCGAGCATATCTGCATAATATGGTTAATAAAATGAGTTAGATTGATAATAATAAGAGTAATAAGTATAGTAATTGTCGTTCTATCGATCATATAAGCATAATATGGCTAATAATATGAGTTAGATTGATAATAACAAGAGTAGTGAGTATAGTAATTGTCGTTCTATCGATCATAATTGCATAATATGGTTAATAATATGAGTTCGATTCATAATAATAAGAGTAATAAGTATAGTAATTGTCGTTCTATCGATCATATCTGCATAATATGGTTAATAGTATGAGTTAGATTGATAATAATAAGAGTAATAAGTATAGTAATTGTCGTTATATCGATCATATAAGCACAATATGGCTAATAATATGAGTTAGATTGATAATAATAGGAGTAATAAGTGTAGTAATTGTCGTTCTATCGAGCATATCTGCATAATATGGTTAATAAAATGAGTTAGATTGATAATAATAAGAGTAATAAGTATAGTAATTGTCGTTCTATCGATCATATCTGCATAATATGGTTAATAATATGAGTTAGATTGATAATAATAAGAGTAGTGAGTATAGTAATTGTCGTTCTATCGATCATATAAGCACAATATGGCTAATAATATGAGTTAGATCGATAATGATAAGAGTAATAAGTACAGTAATTGTCGTTCTATCGATCATATAAGCATAATATGGCTAATAATTTCAGTTAGATTGATAATAATAAGAGTAGTGAGTATAGTAATTGTCGTTCTATCGATCATATAAGCACAATATGGCTAATAATATGAGTTAGATCGATAATGATAAGAGTAATAAGTACAGTAATTGTCGTTCTATCGATCATATAAGCATAATATAGCTAATAATTTCAGTTAGATTGATAATACTAAGAGTAGTGAGTATAGTAATTGTCGTTCTATCGATCATATAAACATAATATGGCTAATAATATGAGTTAGATCGATAATGATAAGAGTAATAAGTACAGTAATTGTAGTTCTGTCGATCATATAAGCATAATATGGCTAATAATATGAGTTAGATTGATAATAATAACACTAATAAGTATAGTAATTGTCGTTTTATCGATAATATAAGCATAATATGGCTAATAATATGAGTTAGGTTGATAATAATAAGAGTAATAAGTATAGTGATTGTTGTTCTTTCGATCATATAAGCATAATATGGCTAATAATATGAGTTAGGTTGATAGTAATAAGAGTAATAAGTATAGTCAATGTCGTGCTATCGATCATATCTGCATAATATGGTTAATAATATGAGTTAGATTGATAATAGTGAGTGTAATAAGTATAGTAATTGTCGTTCTATCGATCATATTAGCATAATATGGTTAATAATATGAGTTAGATTGATAATAATAAGTGTAATAAGTATAGTAATTGTCGTTCTATCGATCATATCTGCATAATATGGTTAATAATATGAGTTAGATTGATAATAGTGAGTGTAATAAGTATAGAAATTGTCGTTCTATCGATCATATCTGCATAATATGGTTAATAATATGAGTTAAATTGATAATAATAAGAGTAATAAGTATAGTAATTGTCGTTCTATCGATCATATAAGCATAATATGGCTAATAATATGAGTTAGATCGATAATGATAAGAGTAATAAGCACAGTAATTGTCGTTCTATCAATCATATAAGCATAATATGGCTAATAATATGAGTCAGATTGATAATAATAAGTGTAGTGAGTATAGTAATTGTCGTTCTATCGATAATATAAACATAATATGGCTAATAATATGAGTTAGATCGATAATGATAAGAGTAATAAGTACAGTAATTGTAGTTCTGTCGATCATATAAGCATAATATGGCTAACAATATGAGTTAGATTGATAATAATAACAGTAATAAGTATAGTAATTGTCGTTCTATCGATAATATAAGCATAATATGGCTAATAATATGAGTTAGATTGATAACAATAAGAGTAATAAGTGTAGTAATTGTCGTTCTATTGATCATATCTGCATAATATGGTTAATAATATGAGTTAGATTGATGATAAGAAGAGCAATGAGTATAGTATTTGTCGTACTATCGATCATATAAGCATAATATGGCTAATAATATGAGTTAGATTTATAATAATAGGAGTAATAAGTATAGTAATTGTCGTTCTATCGATCATATAAGCACAATATGGCTAATAATATGAGTTAGGTTGATAATAATAACAGTAATAAGTATAGTAATTGTCGTTCTATCGATAATATAAGCATAATATGGCTAATAATATGAGTTAGATTGATAATACTAAGAGTAGTGAGTATAGTAATTCTCATTCTATCGATCATATAAGGATAATATGGCTAATAATATGAGTTAGATTAATTGTAATAATAAGCGTAATAAGTATAGTAATTGTCGTTCTATCGATAATATAAGCATAATATGGCTAATAATATGAGTTAGGTAGATAATAATAAGAGTAATAAGTATAGTAATTGTCGTTCTATCGATCATTTAAGCATAATATGGCTAATAATATGAGTTAGATTGATAATAATAAGAGTAACGAGTATAGTAATTGTCGTTCTATCGATCATATAAGCATAATATGGCTAATAATATGAGTTAGATTTATAATAATAAGAGTAATAAGTATAGTAATTGTCGTTCTATCGATCATATCTGCATAATATGGTTAATAGTATGAGTTAGATTGATAATAATAAGTGTAATTAGTATAGTAATTGTCGTTCTATCGATCATAATTGCATAATATGGTTAATAATATGAGTTAGATTCATAATAATAAGAGTAATAAGTATAGTAATTGCCGTTCTATCGATCATTTAAGCATAAAATGGCTAATAATGTGAGTTAGGTTGATAATAGTAAGAGCAATAAGTGTAGTAATTGTCGTTCTATCGATCATATCTGCATAATATGGTTAATAATATGAGTTAGATTGATAATAATAAGAGCAATGAGTATAGTAATTGTCGTACTATCGATCATATAAGCATAATATGGCTAATAAGGTGAGTTAGATTGATAACAGTGAGTGTAATAAATATAGTAATTGTTCTGTCGATCATATAAGCACAATATGTCTAATAATATGAGTTAGATTGATAATAATAAGAGTAATAAGTATAGTAATTGTCGTTCTATCGGTCATATGACCATAATATCGCTAATAATATGAGTTAGATTAATAATAGTGAGTGTAATAAGTATAGTAATTGTCGTTCTATAGATCATAATTGCATAATATGGTTAATAATATGAGTTAGAATGATAATAGTGAGTGTAATATGTATAGTAATTGTCGTTCTATCGATCTTATAAGCATAATATGGCTAATAATATGAGTTAGATTGATAATAATAAGAGTAATAAGTATAGTAATTGTCGTTCTATCGATCATATAAGCACAATATGGCTAAGAATATGAGTTGGAATGATAATAGTGAGTGTAATAAGTATAGTAATTGTCGTTCTATCGATCTTATAAGCATAATATGGCTAATAATATGAGTTAGGTTGATAATAATAAGAGTAATAAGTATAGTAATTGTCGTTCTATCGATCATATAAGCATAATATGGCTAATAATATGAGTTAGATTGATAATAATAAGAGTAATGAGTATAGTAATTGTCGTCCTATCGATCATATAAGCATAATAAGGCTAATAATATGAGTTAGATTTATAATAATAGGAGTAGTAAGTGTAGTAATTGACGTTCTATCGGTCATATAACCATAATATGGCTAATAATATGAGTTAGATTGATAATAGTGAGTGTAATAAGTATAGAAATTGTCGTTCTATCGAGCATATCTGCATAATATGGTTAATAATATGAGTTAGATTGATAATAATAAGAGTAATAAGTATAGTAATTGTCGTTCTATCGATCATAATTGCATAATATGGTTAATAATATGAGTTGGAATGATAATAGTGAGTGTAATAAGTATAGTAATTGTCGTTCTATCGATCTTATAAGCATAATATGGCTAATAATATGAGCTAGGTTGATAATAATAAGAGTAATAAGTATAGTAATTGTCGTTCTATCGATCATATAAGCATAATATGGCTAATAATATGAGTTAGATTGATAATAACAAGAGTAGTGAGTATAGTAATTGTCGTTCTATCGATCATATAAGCATAATATGGCTAATAATATGAGTTAGATTGATAATAATAACAGTAATAAGTATAGTAATTGTCGTTCTATCGGTAATATAAGCATAATATGGATAATAATATGAGTTAGGTTGATAATAATAAGAGTAATAAGTATAGTGATTGTTGTTCTTTCGATCATATAAGCATAATATGGCTAATAATATGAGTTAGGTTGATAGTAATAAGAGTAATAAGTATAGTCAATGTCGTGCTATCGATCATATCTGCATAATATTGTTAATAATATGAGTTAGATTGATAATAGTGAGTGTAATAAGTATAGTAATTGTCGTTCTATCGATCATATTTGCATAATATGGTTAATAATATGAGTTAGATTGATAATAATAAGTGTAATAAGTATAGTAATTGTCGTTCTATCGATCATATCTGCATAATATGGTTAATAATATGAGTTAGATTGATAATAGTGAGTGTAATAAGTATAGAAATTGTCGTTCTATCGATCATATCTGCATAATATGGTTAATAATATGAGTTAAATTGATAATAATAAGAGTAATAAGTATAGTAATTGTCGTTCTATCGATCATATAAGCATAATATGGCTAATAATATGAGTTAGATCGATAATGATAAGAGTAATAAGCACAGTAATTGTCGTTCTATCAATCATATAAGCATAATATGGCTAATAATATGAGTCAGATTGATAATAATAAGTGTAGTGAGTATAGTAATTGTCGTTCTATCGATCATATAAACATAATATGGCTAATAATATGAGTTAGATCGATAATGATAAGAGTAATAAGTACAGTAATTGTAGTTCTGTCGATCATATCAGCATAACATGGCTAATAATATGAGTTAGATTGATAATAATAACAGTAATAAGTATAGTAATTGTCGTTCTATCGATAATATAAGCATAATATGGCTAATAATATGAGTTAGATTGATAACAATAAGAGTAATAAGTGTAGTAATTGTCGTTCTATTGATCATATCTGCATAATATGGTTAATAATATGAGTTAGATTGATGATAAGAAGAGCAATGAGTGTAGTATTTGTCGTACTATCGATCATATAAGCATAATATGGCTAATAATATGAGTTAGATTTATAATAATAGGAGTAATAAGTATAGTAATTGTCGTTCTATCGATCATATAAGCACAATATGGCTAATAATATGAGTTAGGTTGATAATAATAACAGTAATAAGTATAGTAATTGTCGTTCTATCGATAATATAAGCATAATATGGCTAATAATATGAGTTAGATTGATAATACTAAGAGTAGTGAGTATAGTAATTCTCATTCTATCGATCATATAAGGATAATATGGCTAATAATATGAGTTAGATTAATTGTAATAATAAGCGTAATAAGTATAGTAATTGTCGTTCTATCGATAATATAAGCATAATATGGCTAATAATATGAGTTAGATTGATAATAATAAGAGTAATGAGTATAGTAATTGTCGTCCTATCGATCATATAAGCATAATAAGGCTAATAATATGAGTTAGATTTATAATAATAGGAGTAGTAAGTGTAGTAATTGACGTTCTATCGGTCATATAACCATAATATGGCTAATAATATGAGTTAGATTGATAATAGTGAGTGTAATAAGTATAGAAATTGTCGTTCTATCGAGCATATCTGCATAATATGGTTAATAATATGAGTTAGATTGATAATAATAAGAGTAATAAGTATAGTAATTGTCGTTCTATCGATCATAATTGCATAATATGGTTAATAATATGAGTTGGAATGATAATAGTGAGTGTAATAAGTATAGTAATTGTCGTTCTATCGATCTTATAAGCATAATATGGCTAATAATATGAGCTAGGTTGATAATAATAAGAGTAATAAGTATAGTAATTGTCGTTCTATCGATCATATAAGCATAATATGGCTAATAATATGAGTTAGATTGATAATAACAAGAGTAGTGAGTATAGTAATTGTCGTTCTATCGATCATATAAGCATAATATGGCTAATAATATGAGTTAGATTGATAATAGTGAGTGTAATAAGTATAGAAATTGTCGTTCTATCGATCATATCTGCATAATATGGTTAATAATATGAGTTAAATTGATAATAATAAGAGTAATAAGTATAGTAATTGTCGTTCTATCGATCATATAAGCATAATATGGCTAATAATATGAGTTAGATCGATAATGATAAGAGTAATAAGCACAGTAATTGTCGTTCTATCAATCATATAAGCATAATATGGCTAATAATATGAGTCAGATTGATAATAATAAGTGTAGTGAGTATAGTAATTGTCGTTCTATCGATCATATAAACATAATATGGCTAATAATATGAGTTAGATCGATAATGATAAGAGTAATAAGTACAGTAATTGTAGTTCTGTCGATCATATCAGCATAATATGGCTAATAATATGAGTTAGATTGATAATAATAACAGTAATAAGTATAGTAATTGTCGTTCTATCGATAATATAAGCATAATATGGCTAATAATATGAGTTAGATTGATAACAATAAGAGTAATAAGTGTAGTAATTGTCGTTCTATTGATCATATCTGCATAATATGGTTAATAATATGAGTTAGATTGATGATAAGAAGAGCAATGAGTGTAGTATTTGTCGTACTATCGATCATATAAGCATAATATGGCTAATAATATGAGTTAGATTTATAATAATAGGAGTAATAAGTATAGTAATTGTCGTTCTATCGATCATATAAGCACAATATGGCTAATAATATGAGTTAGGTTGATAATAATAACAGTAATAAGTATAGTAATTGTCGTTCTATCGATAATATAAGCATAATATGGCTAATAATATGAGTTAGATTGATAATACTAAGAGTAGTGAGTATAGTAATTCTCATTCTATCGATCATATAAGGATAATATGGCTAATAATATGAGTTAGATTAATTGTAATAATAAGCGTAATAAGTATAGTAATTGTCGTTCTATCGATAATATAAGCATAATATGGCTAATAATATGAGTTAGGTAGATAATAATAAGAGTAATAAGTATAGTAATTGTCGTTCTATCGATCATTTAAGCATAATATGGCTAATAATATGAGTTAGATTGATAATAATAAGAGTAATGAGTATAGTAATTGTCGTTCTATCGATCATATAAGCATAATATGGCTAATAATATGAGTTAGATTGATAATAATAAGAGTAATAAGTATAGTAATTGTCGTTCTATCGATCATTTAAGCATAATATGGCTAATAATATGAGTTAGATTGATAATAATAAGTGTAATAAGTATAGTAATTGTCGTTCTATCGATCATAATTGCATAATATGGTTAATAATATGAGTTCGATTCATAATAATAAGAGTAATAAGTATAGTAATTGTCGTTCTATCGATCATTTAAGCATAAAATGGCTAATAATGTGAGTTAGGTTGATAATAATAAGAGTAATAAGTGTAGTAATTGTCGTTCTATCGATCATATCTGCATAATATGGTTAATAATATGAGTTAGATTGATAATAATAAGAGCAATTTGTATAGTAATTGTCGTACTATCGATCATATAAGCATAATATGGCTAATAAGGTGAGTTAGATTGATAACAGTGAGTGTAATAAATATAGTAATTGTTCTGTCGATCATATAAGCACAATATGTCTAATAATATGAGTTAGATTGATAATAATAAGAGTAATAAGTATAGTAATTGTCGTTCTATCGGTCATATAACCATAATATCGCTAATAATATGAGTTTGATTAATAATAGTGAGTGTAATAGGTATAGTAATTGTCGTTCTATCGATCATAATTGCATAATATGGTTAATAATATGAGTTAGAATGATAATAGTGATTGTAATAAATATCGTAATTGTTGTTCTGTCGATCATATAAGCACAATATGTCTAATAATATGAGTTAGATTGATAATAATAAGAGTAATAAGTATAGTAATTGTCGTTCTATCGGTCATATAACCATAATATCGCTAATAATATGAGTTAGATTGATAATAGTGAGTGTAATAAGTATAGTAATTGTCGTTCTATCGATCATAAGCATAATATGGGTAATACTATGAGTTAGATTGATAATAATAAGAGTAATAAGTATAGTAATTGTCGTTCTATCGATCATATAAGCATAATATGGCTAATAATATGAGTTATATTGATAATAATAAGAGTAATAAGTATAGTAGTTGTCGTTCTATCGATCATATAAGCACAATATGGCTAATAATATGAGTTAGATTGATAATAATGAGAGTTATAAGTATAGTAATTGCCGTTCTATCGATCATATAAGCATAATATGGCTAATAATATGAGTTAGATTGATAATAATAAGTGTAATATGTATAGCAATTGTCGTTCTATCGATCATAATTGCATAATATGGTTAATAATATGAGTTAGATTGATAATAATAAGAACAATGAGTATAGTAATTGTCGTACTATCGGTCATATAAGCATAATATGGCTAATACTATGAGTTAGATTTATAATAACAAGAGTAATAAATATAGTAATTGTCGTTCTATCGATCATATCTGCATAATATGGTTAATAATATGAGTTAGATTGATAATAGTAAGAGTAATGAGTATAGTAATTGTCGTACTATCGATCATATAAGCATAATATGGCTAATAATATGAGTTAGATTTATAATAATAAGAGTAATAAGTATAGTAATTGTCGTTCGATCGATCATATAAGCACAATATGGCTAATAATATGAGTTAGATTGATAATAATAGGAGTAATAAGTATAGTAATTGTCGTTCTATCGAGCATATCTGCATAATATGGTTAATAAAATGAGTTAGATTGATAATAATAAGAGTAATAAGTATAGTAATTGTCGTTCTATCGATCATATAAGCATAATATGGCTAATAATATGAGTTAGGTTGATAGTAATAAGAGTAATAAGTATAGTCAATGTCGTGCTATCGATCATATCTGCATAATATTGTTAATAATATGAGTTAGATTGATAATAGTGAGTGTAATAAGTATAGTAATTGTCGTTCTATCGATCATATTAGCATAATATGGTTAATAATATGAGTTAGATTGATAATAATAAGTGTAATAAGTATAGTAATTGTCGTTCTATCGATCATATCTGCATAATATGGATAATAATATGAGTTAGATTGATAATAGTGAGTGTAATAAGTATAGAAATTGTCGTTCTATCGATCATATCTGCATAATATGGTTAATAATATGAGTTAAATTGATAATAATAAGAGTAATAAGTATAGTAATTGTCGTTCTATCGATCATATAAGCATAATATGGCTAATAATATGAGTTAGAACGATAATGATAAGAGTAATAAGCACAGTAATTGTCGTTCTATCAATCATATAAGCATAATATGGCTAATAATATGAGTCAGATTGATAATAATAAGTGTAGTGAGTATAGTAATTGTCGTTCTATCGATCATATAAACATAATATGGCTAATAATATGAGTTAGATCGATAATGATAAGAGTAATAAGTACAGTAATTGTAGTTCTGTCGATCATATCAGCATAATATGGCTAATAATATGAGTTAGATTGATAATAATAACAGTAATAAGTATAGTAATTGTCGTTCTATCGATAATATAAGCATAATATGGCTAATAATATGAGTTAGATTGATAACAATAAGAGTAATAAGTGTAGTAATTGTCGTTCTATTGATCATATCTGCATAATATGGTTAATAATATGAGTTAGATTGATGATAAGAAGAGCAATGAGTGTAGTATTTGTCGTACTATCGATCATATAAGCATAATATGGCTAATAATATGAGTTAGATTTATAATAATAGGAGTAATAAGTATAGTAATTGTCGTTCTATCGATCATATAAGCACAATATGGCTAATAATATGAGTTAGGTTGATAATAATAACAGTAATAAGTATAGTAATTGTCGTTCTATCGATAATATAAGCATAATATGGCTAATAATATGAGTTAGATTGATAATACTAAGAGTAGTGAGTATAGTAATTCTCATTCTATCGATCATATAAGGATAATATGGCTAATAATATGAGTTAGATTAATTGTAATAATGAGCGTAATAAGTATAGTAATTGTCGTTCTATCGATAATATAAGCATAATATGGCTAATAATATGAGTTAGGTAGATAATAATAAGAGTAATAAGTATAGTAATTGTCGTTCCATCGATCATTTAAGCATAATATGGCTAATAATATGAGTTAGATTGATAATAATAAGAGTAATGAGTATAGTAATTGTCGTTCTATCGATCATATAAGCATAATATGGCTAATAATATGAGTTAGATTGATAATAATAAGAGTAATAAGTATAGTAATTGTCGTTCTATCGATCATTTAAGCATAATATGGCTAATAATATGAGTTAGATTGATAATAATAAGTGTAATAAGTATAGTAATTGTCGTTCTATCGATCATAATTGCATAATATGGTTAATAATATGAGTTCGATTCATAATAATAAGAGTAATAAGTATAGTAATTGTCGTTCTATCGATCATTTAAGCATAAAATGGCTAATAATGTGAGTTAGGTTGATAATAATAAGAGTAATAAGTGTAGTAATTGTCGTTCTATCGATCATATCTGCATAATATGGTTAATAATATGAGTTAGATTGATAATAATAAGAGCAATTTGTATAGTAATTGTCGTACTATCGATCATATAAGCATAATATGGCTAATAAGGTGAGTTAGATTGATAACAGTGAGTGTAATAAATATAGTAATTGTTCTGTCGATCATATAAGCACAATATGTCTAATAATATGAGTTAGATTGATAATAATAAGAGTAATAAGTATAGTAATTGTCGTTCTATCGGTCATATAACCATAATATCGCTAATAATATGAGTTAGATTAATAATAGTGAGTGTAATAGGTATAGTAATTGTCGTTCTATCGATCATAATTGCATAATATGGTTAATAATATGAGTTAGAATGATAATAGTGATTGTAATAAATATCGTAATTGTTGTTCTGTCGATCATATAAGCACAATATGTCTAATAATATGAGTTAGATTGATAATAATAAGAGTAATAAGTATAGTAATTGTCGTTCTATCGGTCATATAACCATAATATCGCTAATAATATGAGTTAGATTGATAATAGTGAGTGTAATAAGTATAGTAATTGTCGTTCTATCGATCATAAGCATAATATGTGTAATACTATGAGTTAGATTGATAATAATAAGAGTAATAAGTATAGTAATTGTCGTTCTATCGATCATATAAGCATAATATGGCTAATAATATGAGTTATATTGATAATAATAAGAGTAATAAGTATAGTAGTTGTCGTTCTATCGATCATATAAGCACAATATGGCTAATAATATGAGTTAGATTGATAATAATAAGAGTTATAAGTATAGTAATTGCCGTTCTATCGATCATATAAGCATAATATGGCTAATAATATGAGTTAGATTGATAATAATAAGAGTAATAAGTATAGTCAATGTCGTGCTATCGATCATATCTGCATAATATGGTTAATAATATGAGTTAGATTGATAATAGTGAGTGTAATAAGTATAGTAATTGTCGTTCTATCGATCATATTAGCATAATATGGTTAATAATATGAGTTAGATTGATAATAATAAGTGTGATAAGTATAGTAATTGTCGTTCTATCGATCATATCTGCATAATATGGTTAATAATATGAGTTAAATTGATAATAATAAGAGTAATAAGTATAGTAATTGTCGTTCTATCGATCATATAAGCATAATATGGCTAATAATATGAGTTAGATCGATAATGATAAGAGTAATAAGCACAGTAATTGTCGTTCTATCAATCATATAAGCATAATATGGCTAATAATATGAGTCAGATTGATAATAATAAGTGTAGTGAGTATAGTAATTGTCGTTCTATCGATCATATAAACATAATATGGCTAATAATATGAGTTAGATCGATAATGATAAGAGTAATAAGTACAGTAATTGTAGTTCTGTCGATCATATCAGCATAATATGGCTAATAATATGAGTTAGATTGATAATAATAACAGTAATAAGTATAGTAATTGTCGTTCTATCGATAATATAAGCATAATATGGCTAATAATATGAGTTAGATTGATAACAATAAGAGTAATAAGTGTAGTAATTGTCGTTCTATTGATCATATCTGCATAATATGGTTAATAATATGAGTTAGATTGATGATAAGAAGAGCAATGAGTGTAGTATTTGTCGTACTATCGATCATATAAGCATAATATGGCTAATAATATGAGTTAGATTTATAATAATAGGAGTAATAAGTATAGTAATTGTCGTTCTATCGATCATATAAGCACAATATGGCTAATAATATGAGTTAGGTTGATAATAATAACAGTAATAAGTATAGTAATTGTCGTTCTATCGATAATATAAGCATAATATGGCTAATAATATGAGTTAGATTGATAATACTAAGAGTAGTGAGTATAGTAATTCTCATTCTATCGATCATATAAGGATAATATGGCTAATAATATGAGTTAGATTAATTGTAATAATAAGCGTAATAAGTATAGTAATTGTCGTTCTATCGATAATATAAGCATAATATGGCTAATAATATGAGTTAGGTAGATAATAATAAGAGTAATAAGTATAGTAATTGTCGTTCTATCGATCATTTAAGCATAATATGGCTAATAATATGAGTTAGATTGATAATAATAAGAGTAATGAGTATAGTAATTGTCGTTCTATCGATCATATAAGCATAATATGGCTAATAATATGAGTTAGATTGATAATAATAAGAGTAATAGGTATAGTAATTGTCGTTCTATCGATCATTTAAGCATAATATGGCTAATAATATGAGTTAGATTGATAATAATAAGTGTAATAAGTATAGTAATTGTCGTTCTATCGATCATAATTGCATAATATGGTTAATAATATGAGTTCGATTCATAATAATAAGAGTAATAAGTATAGTAATTGTCGTTCTATCGATCATTTAAGCATAAAATGGCTAATAATGTGAGTTAGGTTGATAATAATAAGAGTAGTAAGTGTAGTAATTGTCGTTCTATCGATCATATCTGCATAATATGGTTAATAATATGACTTAGATTGATAATAATAAGAGCAATTTGTATAGTAATTGTCGTACTATCGATCATATAAGCATAATATGGCTAATAAGGTGAGTTAGATTGATAACAGTGAGTGTAATAAATATAGTAATTGTTCTGTCGATCATATAAGCACAATATGTCTAATAATATGAGTTAGATTGATAATAATAAGAGTAATAAGTATAGTAATTGTCGTTCTATCGGTCATATAACCATAATATCGCTAATAATATGAGTTAGATTAATAATAGTGAGTGTAATAGGTATAGTAATTGTCGTTCTATCGATCATAATTGCATAATATGGTTAATAATATGAGTTAGAATGATAATAGTGATTGTAATAAATATCGTAATTGTTGTTCTGTCGATCATATAAGCACAATATGTCTAATAATATGAGTTAGATTGATAATAATAAGAGTAATAAGTATAGTAATTGTCGTTCTATCGGTCATATAACCATAATATCGCTAATAATATGAGTTAGATTGATAATAGTGAGTGTAATAAGTATAGTAATTGTCGTTCTATCGATCATAAGCATAATATGGGTAATACTATGAGTTAGATTGATAATAATAAGAGTAATAAGTATAGTAATTGTCGTTCTATCGATCATATAAGCATAATATGGCTAATAATATGAGTTATATTGATAATAATAAGAGTAATAAGTATAGTAGTTGTCGTTCTATCGATCATATAAGCACAATATGGCTAATAATATGAGTTAGATTGATAATAATAAGAGTTATAAGTATAGTAATTGCCGTTCTATCGATCATATAAGCATAATATGGCTAATAATATGAGTTAGATTGATAATAATAAGTGTAATAAGTATAGTAATTGTCGTTCTATCGATCATAATTGCATAATATGGTTAATAATATGAGTTAGATTGATAATAATAAGAACAATGGGTATAGTAATTGTCGTACTATCGGTCATATAAGCATAATATGGCTAATACTATGAGTTAGATTTATAATAACAAGAGTAATAAATATAGTAATTGTCGTTCTATCGATCATATCTGCATAATATGGTTAATAATATGAGTTAGATTGATAATAGTAAGAGTAATGAGTATAGTAATTGTCGTACTATCGATCATATAAGCATAATATGGCTAATAATATGAGTTAGATTTATAATAATAAGAGTAATAAGTATAGTAATTGTCGTTCGATCGATCATATAAGCACAATATGGCTAATAATATGAGTTGGATTGATAATAATAGGAGTAATAAGTATAGTAATTGTCGTTCTATCGAGCATATCTGCATAATATGGTTAATAAAATGAGTTAGATTGATAATAATAAGAGTAATAAGTATAGTAATTGTCGTTCTATCGATCATATAAGCATAATATGGCTAATAATATGAGTTAGATTGATAATAACAAGAGTAGTGAGTATAGTAATTGCCGTTCTATCGATCATAATTGCATAATATGGTTAATAATATGAGTTCGATTCATAATAATAAGAGTAATAAGTATAGTAATTGTCGTTCTATCGATCATTTAAGCATAAAATGGCTAATAATGTGAGTTAGGTTGATAATAATAAGAGTAATAAGTATAGTAATTGTCGTTCTATCGATCATTTAAGCATAATATGGCTAATAATATGAGTTAGATTGATAATAGTGAGTGTAATAGGTATAGTAATTGTCGTTCTATCGATCATAATTGCATAATATGGTTAATAATATGAGTTAGAATGATAATAGTGATTGTAATAAATATCGTAATTGTTGTTCTGTCGATCATATAAGCACAATATGTCTAATAATATGAGTTAGATTGATAATAATAAGAGTAATAAGTATAGTAATTGTCGTTCTATCGGTCATATAACCATAATATCGCTAATAATATGAGTTAGATTGATAATAGTGAGTGTAATAAGTATAGTAATTGTCGTTCTATCGATCATAAGCATAATATGGGTAATACTATGAGTTAGATTGATAATAATAAGAGTAATAAGTATAGTAATTGTCGTTCTATCGATCATATAAGCATAATATGGCTAATAATATGAGTTATATTGATAATAATAAGAGTAATAAGTATAGTAGTTGTCGTTCTATCGATCATATAAGCACAATATGGCTAATAATATGAGTTAGATTGATAATAATAAGAGTTATAAGTATAGTAATTGCCGTTCTATCGATCATATAAGCATAATATGGCTAATAATATGAGTTAGATTGATAATAATAAGAGTAATAAGTATAGTCAATGTCGTGCTATCGATCATATCTGCATAATATGGTTAATAATATGAGTTAGATTGATAATAGTGAGTGTAATAAGTATAGTAATTGTCGTTCTATCGATCATATTAGCATAATATGGTTAATAATATGAGTTAGATTGATAATAATAAGTGTGATAAGTATAGTAATTGTCGTTCTATCGATCATATCTGCATAATATGGTTAATAATATGAGTTAAATTGATAATAATAAGAGTAATAAGTATAGTAATTGTCGTTCTATCGATCATATAAGCATAATATGGCTAATAATATGAGTTAGATCGATAATGATAAGAGTAATAAGCACAGTAATTGTCGTTCTATCAATCATATAAGCATAATATGGCTAATAATATGAGTCAGATTGATAATAATAAGTGTAGTGAGTATAGTAATTGTCGTTCTATCGATCATATAAACATAATATGGCTAATAATATGAGTTAGATCGATAATGATAAGAGTAATAAGTACAGTAATTGTAGTTCTGTCGATCATATCAGCATAATATGGCTAATAATATGAGTTAGATTGATAATAATAACAGTAATAAGTATAGTAATTGTCGTTCTATCGATAATATAAGCATAATATGGCTAATAATATGAGTTAGATTGATAACAATAAGAGTAATAAGTGTAGTAATTGTCGTTCTATTGATCATATCTGCATAATATGGTTAATAATATGAGTTAGATTGATGATAAGAAGAGCAATGAGTGTAGTATTTGTCGTACTATCGATCATATAAGCATAATATGGCTAATAATATGAGTTAGATTTATAATAATAGGAGTAATAAGTATAGTAATTGTCGTTCTATCGATCATATAAGCACAATATGGCTAATAATATGAGTTAGGTTGATAATAATAACAGTAATAAGTATAGTAATTGTCGTTCTATCGATAATATAAGCATAATATGGCTAATAATATGAGTTAGATTGATAATACTAAGAGTAGTGAGTATAGTAATTCTCATTCTATCGATCATATAAGGATAATATGGCTAATAATATGAGTTAGATTAATTGTAATAATAAGCGTAATAAGTATAGTAATTGTCGTTCTATCGATAATATAAGCATAATATGGCTAATAATATGAGTTAGGTAGATAATAATAAGAGTAATAAGTATAGTAATTGTCGTTCTATCGATCATTTAAGCATAATATGGCTAATAATATGAGTTAGATTGATAATAATAAGAGTAATGAGTATAGTAATTGTCGTTCTATCGATCATATAAGCATAATATGGCTAATAATATGAGTTAGATTGATAATAATAAGAGTAATAGGTATAGTAATTGTCGTTCTATCGATCATTTAAGCATAATATGGCTAATAATATGAGTTAGATTGATAATAATAAGTGTAATAAGTATAGTAATTGTCGTTCTATCGATCATAATTGCATAATATGGTTAATAATATGAGTTCGATTCATAATAATAAGAGTAATAAGTATAGTAATTGTCGTTCTATCGATCATTTAAGCATAAAATGGCTAATAATGTGAGTTAGGTTGATAATAATAAGAGTAATAAGTGTAGTAATTGTCGTTCTATCGATCATATCTGCATAATATGGTTAATAATATGACTTAGATTGATAATAATAAGAGCAATTTGTATAGTAATTGTCGTACTATCGATCATATAAGCATAATATGGCTAATAAGGTGAGTTAGATTGATAACAGTGAGTGTAATAAATATAGTAATTGTTCTGTCGATCATATAAGCACAATATGTCTAATAATATGAGTTAGATTGATAATAATAAGAGTAATAAGTATAGTAATTGTCGTTCTATCGGTCATATAACCATAATATCGCTAATAATATGAGTTAGATTAATAATAGTGAGTGTAATAGGTATAGTAATTGTCGTTCTATCGATCATAATTGCATAATATGGTTAATAATATGAGTTAGAATGATAATAGTGATTGTAATAAATATCGTAATTGTTGTTCTGTCGATCATATAAGCACAATATGTCTAATAATATGAGTTAGATTGATAATAATAAGAGTAATAAGTATAGTAATTGTCGTTCTATCGGTCATATAACCATAATATCGCTAATAATATGAGTTAGATTGATAATAGTGAGTGTAATAAGTATAGTAATTGTCGTTCTATCGATCATAAGCATAATATGGGTAATACTATGAGTTAGATTGATAATAGTAAGAGTAATGAGTATAGTAATTGTCGTACTATCGATCATATAAGCATAATATGGCTAATAATATGAGTTAGATTTATAATAATAAGAGTAATAAGTATAGTAATTGTCGTTCTATCGATCATATAAGCACAATATGGCTAATAATATGAGTTAGATTGATAATAATAGGAGTAATAAGTATAGTAATTGTCGTTCTATCGAGCATATCTGCATAATATGGTTAATAAAATGAGTTAGATTGATAATAATAAGAGTAATAAGTATAGTAATTGTCGTTCTATCGATCATATAAGCATAATATGGCTAATAATATGAGTTAGATTGATAATAACAAGAGTAGTGAGTATAGTAATTGTCGTTCTATCGATCATATAAGCACAATATGGCTAATAATATGAGTTAGATTGATAATAATAAGAGTTATAAGTATAGTAATTGCCGTTCTATCGATCATATAAGCATAATATGGCTAATAATATGAGTTAGATTGATAATAATAAGTGTAATAAGTATAGTAATTGTCGTTCTATCGATCATAATTGCATAATATGGTTAATAATATGAGTTAGATTGATAATAATAAGAACAATGAGTATAGTAATTGTCGTACTATCGGTCATATAAGCATAATATGGCTAATACTATGAGTTAGATTTATAATAACAAGAGTAATAAATATAGTAATTGTCGTTCTATCGATCATATCTGCATAATATGGTTAATAATATGAGTTAGATTGATAATAGTAAGAGTAATGAGTATAGTACTTGTCGTACTATCGATCATATAAGCATAATATGGCTAATAATATGAGTTAGATTTATAATAATAAGAGTAATAAGTATAGTAATTGTCGTTCGATCGATCATATAAGCACAATATGGCTAATAATATGAGTTAGATTGATAATAATAGGAGTAATAAGTATAGTAATTGTCGTTCTATCGAGCATATCTGCATAATATGGTTAATAAAATGAGTTAGATTGATAATAATAAGAGTAATAAGTATAGTAATTGTCGTTATATCGATCATATAAGCATAATATGGCTAATAATATGAGTTAGATTGATAATAACAAGAGTAGTGAGTATAGTAATTGCCGTTCTATCGATCATAATTGCATAATATGGTTAATAATATGAGTTCGATTCATAATAATAAGAGTAATAAGTATAGTAATTGCCGTTCTATCGATCATTTAAGCATAAAATGGCTAATAATGTGAGTTAGGTTGATAATAATAAGAGTAATAAGTATAGTAATTGTCGTTCTATCGATCATTTAAGCATAATATGGCTAATAATATGAGTTAGATTGATAATAGTGAGTGTAATAGGTATAGTAATTGTCGTTCTATCGATCATAATTGCATAATATGGTTAATAATATGAGTTAGAATGATAATAGTGATTGTAATAAATATCGTAATTGTTGTTCTGTCGATCATATAAGCACAATATGTCTAATAATATGAGTTAGATTGATAATAATAAGAGTAATAAGTATAGTAATTGTCGTTCTATCGGTCATATAACCATAATATCGCTAATAATATGAGTTAGATTGATAATAGTGAGTGTAATAAGTATAGTAATTGTCGTTCTATCGATCATAAGCATAATATGGGTAATACTATGAGTTAGATTGATAATAATAAGAGTAATAAGTATAGTAATTGTCGTTCTATCGATCATAATTGCATAATATGGTTAATAATATGAGTTGGAATGATAATAGTGAGTGTAATAAGTATAGTAATTGTCGTTCTATCGATCTTATAAGCATAATATGGCTAATAATATGAGTTAGGTTGATAATAATAAGAGTAATAAGTATAGTAATTGTCGTTCTATCGATCATATAAGCATAATATGGCTAATAATATGAGTTAGATTGATAATAACAAGAGTAGTGAGTACAGTAATTGTCGTTCTATCGGTCATATAACCATAATATCGCTAATAATATGAGTTAGATTAATAATAGTGAGTGTAATAGGTATAGTAATTGTCGTTCTATCGAACATAATTGCATAATATGGTTAATAATATGAGTTAGAATGATAATAGTGATTGTAATAAATATCGTAATTGTTGTTCTGTCGATCATATAAGCACAATATGTCTAATAATATGAGTTAGATTGATAATAATAAGAGTAATAAGTATAGTAATTGTCGTTCTATCGGTCATATAACCATAATATCGCTAATAATATGAGTTAGATTGATAATAATAAGAGTAATAAGTATAGTAATTGTCGTTCTATCGATCATATAAGCATAATCTGGCTAATAATATGAGTTATATTGATAATAATAAGAGTAATAAGTATAGTAGTTGTCGTTCTATCGATCATATAAGCACAATATGGCTAATAATATGAGTTAGATTGATAATAATAAGAGTTATAAGTATAGTAATTGCCGTTCTATCGATCATATAAGCATAATATGGCTAATAATATGAGTTAGATTGATAATAATAAGTGTAATAAGTATAGTAATTGTCGTTCTATCGATCATAATTGCATAATATGGTTAATAATATGAGTTAGATTGATAATAATAAGAACAATGAGTATAGTAATTGTCGTACTATCGGTCATATAAGCATAATATGGCTAATACTATGAGTTAGATTTATAATAACAAGAGTAATAAATATAGTAATTGTCGTTCTATCGATCATATCTGCATAATATGGTTAATAATATGAGTTACATTGATAATAGTAAGAGTAATGAGTATAGTAATTGTCGTACTATCGATCATATAAGCATAATATGGCTAATAATATGAGTTAGATTTATAATAATAAGAGTAATAAGTATAGTAATTGTCGTTCTATCGATCATATAAGCACAATATGGCTAATAATATGAGTTAGATTGATAATAATAGGAGTAATAAGTATAGTAATTGTCGTTCTATCGAGCATATCTGCATAATATGGTTAATAAAATGAGTTAGATTGATAATAATAAGAGTAATAAGTATAGTAATTGTCGTTCTATCGATCATATAAGCATAATATGGCTAATAATATGAGTTAGATTGATAATAACAAGAGTAGTGAGTATAGTAATTGTCGTTCTATCGATCATAATTGCATAATATGGTTAATAATATGAGTTCGATTCATAATAATAAGAGTAATAAGTATAGTAATTGTCGTTCTATCGATCATATCTGCATAATATGGTTAATAGTATGAGTTAGATTGATAATAATAAGAGTAATAAGTATAGTAATTGTCGTTATATCGATCATATAAGCACAATATGGCTAATAATATGAGTTAGATTGATAATAATAGGAGTAATAAGTGTAGTAATTGTCGTTCTATCGAGCATATCTGCATAATATGGTTAATAAAATGAGTTAGATTGATAATAATAAGAGTAATAAGTATAGTAATTGTCGTTCTATCGATCATATCTGCATAATATGGTTAATAATATGAGTTAGATTGATAATAATAAGAGTAGTGAGTATAGTAATTGTCGTTCTATCGATCATATAAGCACAATATGGCTAATAATATGAGTTAGATCGATAATGATAAGAGTAATAAGTACAGTAATTGTCGTTCTATCGATCATATAAGCATAATATGGCTAATAATTTCAGTTAGATTGATAATAATAAGAGTAGTGAGTATAGTAATTGTCGTTCTATCGATCATATAAGCACAATATGGCTAATAATATGAGTTAGATCGATAATGATAAGAGTAATAAGTACAGTAATTGTCGTTCTATCGATCATATAAGCATAATATAGCTAATAATTTCAGTTAGATTGATAATACTAAGAGTAGTGAGTATAGTAATTGTCGTTCTATCGATCATATAAACATAATATGGCTAATAATATGAGTTAGATCGATAATGATAAGAGTAATAAGTACAGTAATTGTAGTTCTGTCGATCATATAAGCATAATATGGCTAATAATATGAGTTAGATTGATAATAATAACACTAATAAGTATAGTAATTGTCGTTTTATCGATAATATAAGCATAATATGGCTAATAATATGAGTTAGGTTGATAATAATAAGAGTAATAAGTATAGTGATTGTTGTTCTTTCGATCATATAAGCATAATATGGCTAATAATATGAGTTAGGTTGATAGTAATAAGAGTAATAAGTATAGTCAATGTCGTGCTATCGATCATATCTGCATAATATGGTTAATAATATGAGTTAGATTGATAATAGTGAGTGTAATAAGTATAGTAATTGTCGTTCTATCGATCATATTAGCATAATATGGTTAATAATATGAGTTAGATTGATAATAATAAGTGTAATAAGTATAGTAATTGTCGTTCTATCGATCATATCTGCATAATATGGTTAATAATATGAGTTAGATTGATAATAGTGAGTGTAATAAGTATAGAAATTGTCGTTCTATCGATCATATCTGCATAATATGGTTAATAATATGAGTTAAATTGATAATAATAAGAGTAATAAGTATAGTAATTGTCGTTCTATCGATCATATAAGCATAATATGGCTAATAATATGAGTTAGATCGATAATGATAAGAGTAATAAGCACAGTAATTGTCGTTCTATCAATCATATAAGCATAATATGGCTAATAATATGAGTCAGATTGATAATAATAAGTGTAGTGAGTATAGTAATTGTCGTTCTATCGATAATATAAACATAATATGGCTAATAATATGAGTTAGATCGATAATGATAAGAGTAATAAGTACAGTAATTGTAGTTCTGTCGATCATATAAGCATAATATGGCTAACAATATGAGTTAGATTGATAATAATAACAGTAATAAGTATAGTAATTGTCGTTCTATCGATAATATAAGCATAATATGGCTAATAATATGAGTTAGATTGATAACAATAAGAGTAATAAGTGTAGTAATTGTCGTTCTATTGATCATATCTGCATAATATGGTTAATAATATGAGTTAGATTGATGATAAGAAGAGCAATGAGTATAGTATTTGTCGTACTATCGATCATATAAGCATAATATGGCTAATAATATGAGTTAGATTTATAATAATAGGAGTAATAAGTATAGTAATTGTCGTTCTATCGATCATATAAGCACAATATGGCTAATAATATGAGTTAGGTTGATAATAATAACAGTAATAAGTATAGTAATTGTCGTTCTATCGATAATATAAGCATAATATGGCTAATAATATGAGTTAGATTGATAATACTAAGAGTAGTGAGTATAGTAATTCTCATTCTATCGATCATATAAGGATAATATGGCTAATAATATGAGTTAGATTAATTGTAATAATAAGCGTAATAAGTATAGTAATTGTCGTTCTATCGATAATATAAGCATAATATGGCTAATAATATGAGTTAGGTAGATAATAATAAGAGTAATAAGTATAGTAATTGTCGTTCTATCGATCATTTAAGCATAATATGGCTAATAATATGAGTTAGATTGATAATAATAAGAGTAACGAGTATAGTAATTGTCGTTCTATCGATCATATAAGCATAATATGGCTAATAATATGAGTTAGATTTATAATAATAAGAGTAATAAGTATAGTAATTGTCGTTCTATCGATCATATCTGCATAATATGGTTAATAGTATGAGTTAGATTGATAATAATAAGTGTAATTAGTATAGTAATTGTCGTTCTATCGATCATAATTGCATAATATGGTTAATAATATGAGTTAGATTCATAATAATAAGAGTAATAAGTATAGTAATTGCCGTTCTATCGATCATTTAAGCATAAAATGGCTAATAATGTGAGTTAGGTTGATAATAGTAAGAGCAATAAGTGTAGTAATTGTCGTTCTATCGATCATATCTGCATAATATGGTTAATAATATGAGTTAGATTGATAATAATAAGAGCAATGAGTATAGTAATTGTCGTACTATCGATCATATAAGCATAATATGGCTAATAAGGTGAGTTAGATTGATAACAGTGAGTGTAATAAATATAGTAATTGTTCTGTCGATCATATAAGCACAATATGTCTAATAATATGAGTTAGATTGATAATAATAAGAGTAATAAGTATAGTAATTGTCGTTCTATCGGTCATATGACCATAATATCGCTAATAATATGAGTTAGATTAATAATAGTGAGTGTAATAAGTATAGTAATTGTCGTTCTATAGATCATAATTGCATAATATGGTTAATAATATGAGTTAGAATGATAATAGTGAGTGTAATATGTATAGTAATTGTCGTTCTATCGATCTTATAAGCATAATATGGCTAATAATATGAGTTAGATTGATAATAATAAGAGTAATAAGTATAGTAATTGTCGTTCTATCGATCATATAAGCACAATATGGCTAAGAATATGAGTTGGAATGATAATAGTGAGTGTAATAAGTATAGTAATTGTCGTTCTATCGATCTTATAAGCATAATATGGCTAATAATATGAGTTAGGTTGATAATAATAAGAGTAATAAGTATAGTAATTGTCGTTCTATCGATCATATAAGCATAATATGGCTAATAATATGAGTTAGATTGATAATAATAAGAGTAATGAGTATAGTAATTGTCGTCCTATCGATCATATAAGCATAATAAGGCTAATAATATGAGTTAGATTTATAATAATAGGAGTAGTAAGTGTAGTAATTGACGTTCTATCGGTCATATAACCATAATATGGCTAATAATATGAGTTAGATTGATAATAGTGAGTGTAATAAGTATAGAAATTGTCGTTCTATCGAGCATATCTGCATAATATGGTTAATAATATGAGTTAGATTGATAATAATAAGAGTAATAAGTATAGTAATTGTCGTTCTATCGATCATAATTGCATAATATGGTTAATAATATGAGTTGGAATGATAATAGTGAGTGTAATAAGTATAGTAATTGTCGTTCTATCGATCTTATAAGCATAATATGGCTAATAATATGAGCTAGGTTGATAATAATAAGAGTAGTAAGTATAGTAATTGTCGTTCTATCGATCATATAAGCATAATATGGCTAATAATATGAGTTAGATTGATAATAACAAGAGTAGTGAGTATAGTAATTGTCGTTCTATCGATCATATAAGCATAATATGGCTAATAATATGAGTTAGATTGATAATAATAACAGTAATAAGTATAGTAATTGTCGTTCTATCGGTAATATAAGCATAATATGGATAATAATATGAGTTAGGTTGATAATAATAAGAGTAATAAGTATAGTGATTGTTGTTCTTTCGATCATATAAGCATAATATGGCTAATAATATGAGTTAGGTTGATAGTAATAAGAGTAATAAGTATAGTCAATGTCGTGCTATCGATCATATCTGCATAATATTGTTAATAATATGAGTTAGATTGATAATAGTGAGTGTAATAAGTATAGTAATTGTCGTTCTATCGATCATATTTGCATAATATGGTTAATAATATGAGTTAGATTGATAATAATAAGTGTAATAAGTATAGTAATTGTCGTTCTATCGATCATATCTGCATAATATGGTTAATAATATGAGTTAGATTGATAATAGTGAGTGTAATAAGTATAGAAATTGTCGTTCTATCGATCATATCTGCATAATATGGTTAATAATATGAGTTAAATTGATAATAATAAGAGTAATAAGTATAGTAATTGTCGTTCTATCGATCATATAAGCATAATATGGCTAATAATATGAGTTAGATCGATAATGATAAGAGTAATAAGCACAGTAATTGTCGTTCTATCAATCATATAAGCATAATATGGCTAATAATATGAGTCAGATTGATAATAATAAGTGTAGTGAGTATAGTAATTGTCGTTCTATCGATCATATAAACATAATATGGCTAATAATATGAGTTAGATCGATAATGATAAGAGTAATAAGTACAGTAATTGTAGTTCTGTCGATCATATCAGCATAACATGGCTAATAATATGAGTTAGATTGATAATAATAACAGTAATAAGTATAGTAATTGTCGTTCTATCGATAATATAAGCATAATATGGCTAATAATATGAGTTAGATTGATAACAATAAGAGTAATAAGTGTAGTAATTGTCGTTCTATTGATCATATCTGCATAATATGGTTAATAATATGAGTTAGATTGATGATAAGAAGAGCAATGAGTGTAGTATTTGTCGTACTATCGATCATATAAGCATAATATGGCTAATAATATGAGTTAGATTTATAATAATAGGAGTAATAAGTATAGTAATTGTCGTTCTATCGATCATATAAGCACAATATGGCTAATAATATGAGTTAGGTTGATAATAATAACAGTAATAAGTATAGTAATTGTCGTTCTATCGATAATATAAGCATAATATGGCTAATAATATGAGTTAGATTGATAATACTAAGAGTAGTGAGTATAGTAATTCTCATTCTATCGATCATATAAGGATAATATGGCTAATAATATGAGTTAGATTAATTGTAATAATAAGCGTAATAAGTATAGTAATTGTCGTTCTATCGATAATATAAGCATAATATGGCTAATAATATGAGTTAGATTGATAATAATAAGAGTAATGAGTATAGTAATTGTCGTCCTATCGATCATATAAGCATAATAAGGCTAATAATATGAGTTAGATTTATAATAATAGGAGTAGTAAGTGTAGTAATTGACGTTCTATCGGTCATATAACCATAATATGGCTAATAATATGAGTTAGATTGATAATAGTGAGTGTAATAAGTATAGAAATTGTCGTTCTATCGAGCATATCTGCATAATATGGTTAATAATATGAGTTAGATTGATAATAATAAGAGTAATAAGTATAGTAATTGTCGTTCTATCGATCATAATTGCATAATATGGTTAATAATATGAGTTGGAATGATAATAGTGAGTGTAATAAGTATAGTAATTGTCGTTCTATCGATCTTATAAGCATAATATGGCTAATAATATGAGCTAGGTTGATAATAATAAGAGTAATAAGTATAGTAATTGTCGTTCTATCGATCATATAAGCATAATATGGCTAATAATATGAGTTAGATTGATAATAACAAGAGTAGTGAGTATAGTAATTGTCGTTCTATCGATCATATAAGCATAATATGGCTAATAATATGAGTTAGATTGATAATAGTGAGTGTAATAAGTATAGAAATTGTCGTTCTATCGATCATATCTGCATAATATGGTTAATAATATGAGTTAAATTGATAATAATAAGAGTAATAAGTATAGTAATTGTCGTTCTATCGATCATATAAGCATAATATGGCTAATAATATGAGTTAGATCGATAATGATAAGAGTAATAAGCACAGTAATTGTCGTTCTATCAATCATATAAGCATAATATGGCTAATAATATGAGTCAGATTGATAATAATAAGTGTAGTGAGTATAGTAATTGTCGTTCTATCGATCATATAAACATAATATGGCTAATAATATGAGTTAGATCGATAATGATAAGAGTAATAAGTACAGTAATTGTAGTTCTGTCGATCATATCAGCATAATATGGCTAATAATATGAGTTAGATTGATAATAATAACAGTAATAAGTATAGTAATTGTCGTTCTATCGATAATATAAGCATAATATGGCTAATAATATGAGTTAGATTGATAACAATAAGAGTAATAAGTGTAGTAATTGTCGTTCTATTGATCATATCTGCATAATATGGTTAATAATATGAGTTAGATTGATGATAAGAAGAGCAATGAGTGTAGTATTTGTCGTACTATCGATCATATAAGCATAATATGGCTAATAATATGAGTTAGATTTATAATAATAGGAGTAATAAGTATAGTAATTGTCGTTCTATCGATCATATAAGCACAATATGGCTAATAATATGAGTTAGGTTGATAATAATAACAGTAATAAGTATAGTAATTGTCGTTCTATCGATAATATAAGCATAATATGGCTAATAATATGAGTTAGATTGATAATACTAAGAGTAGTGAGTATAGTAATTCTCATTCTATCGATCATATAAGGATAATATGGCTAATAATATGAGTTAGATTAATTGTAATAATAAGCGTAATAAGTATAGTAATTGTCGTTCTATCGATAATATAAGCATAATATGGCTAATAATATGAGTTAGGTAGATAATAATAAGAGTAATAAGTATAGTAATTGTCGTTCTATCGATCATTTAAGCATAATATGGCTAATAATATGAGTTAGATTGATAATAATAAGAGTAATGAGTATAGTAATTGTCGTTCTATCGATCATATAAGCATAATATGGCTAATAATATGAGTTAGATTGATAATAATAAGAGTAATAAGTATAGTAATTGTCGTTCTATCGATCATTTAAGCATAATATGGCTAATAATATGAGTTAGATTGATAATAATAAGTGTAATAAGTATAGTAATTGTCGTTCTATCGATCATAATTGCATAATATGGTTAATAATATGAGTTCGATTCATAATAATAAGAGTAATAAGTATAGTAATTGTCGTTCTATCGATCATTTAAGCATAAAATGGCTAATAATGTGAGTTAGGTTGATAATAATAAGAGTAATAAGTGTAGTAATTGTCGTTCTATCGATCATATCTGCATAATATGGTTAATAATATGAGTTAGATTGATAATAATAAGAGCAATTTGTATAGTAATTGTCGTACTATCGATCATATAAGCATAATATGGCTAATAAGGTGAGTTAGATTGATAACAGTGAGTGTAATAAATATAGTAATTGTTCTGTCGATCATATAAGCACAATATGTCTAATAATATGAGTTAGATTGATAATAATAAGAGTAATAAGTATAGTAATTGTCGTTCTATCGGTCATATAACCATAATATCGCTAATAATATGAGTTTGATTAATAATAGTGAGTGTAATAGGTATAGTAATTGTCGTTCTATCGATCATAATTGCATAATATGGTTAATAATATGAGTTAGAATGATAATAGTGATTGTAATAAATATCGTAATTGTTGTTCTGTCGATCATATAAGCACAATATGTCTAATAATATGAGTTAGATTGATAATAATAAGAGTAATAAGTATAGTAATTGTCGTTCTATCGGTCATATAACCATAATATCGCTAATAATATGAGTTAGATTGATAATAGTGAGTGTAATAAGTATAGTAATTGTCGTTCTATCGATCATAAGCATAATATGGGTAATACTATGAGTTAGATTGATAATAATAAGAGTAATAAGTATAGTAATTGTCGTTCTATCGATCATATAAGCATAATATGGCTAATAATATGAGTTATATTGATAATAATAAGAGTAATAAGTATAGTAGTTGTCGTTCTATCGATCATATAAGCACAATATGGCTAATAATATGAGTTAGATTGATAATAATGAGAGTTATAAGTATAGTAATTGCCGTTCTATCGATCATATAAGCATAATATGGCTAATAATATGAGTTAGATTGATAATAATAAGTGTAATATGTATAGCAATTGTCGTTCTATCGATCATAATTGCATAATATGGTTAATAATATGAGTTAGATTGATAATAATAAGAACAATGAGTATAGTAATTGTCGTACTATCGGTCATATAAGCATAATATGGCTAATACTATGAGTTAGATTTATAATAACAAGAGTAATAAATATAGTAATTGTCGTTCTATCGATCATATCTGCATAATATGGTTAATAATATGAGTTAGATTGATAATAGTAAGAGTAATGAGTATAGTAATTGTCGTACTATCGATCATATAAGCATAATATGGCTAATAATATGAGTTAGATTTATAATAATAAGAGTAATAAGTATAGTAATTGTCGTTCGATCGATCATATAAGCACAATATGGCTAATAATATGAGTTAGATTGATAATAATAGGAGTAATAAGTATAGTAATTGTCGTTCTATCGAGCATATCTGCATAATATGGTTAATAAAATGAGTTAGATTGATAATAATAAGAGTAATAAGTATAGTAATTGTCGTTCTATCGATCATATAAGCATAATATGGCTAATAATATGAGTTAGGTTGATAGTAATAAGAGTAATAAGTATAGTCAATGTCGTGCTATCGATCATATCTGCATAATATTGTTAATAATATGAGTTAGATTGATAATAGTGAGTGTAATAAGTATAGTAATTGTCGTTCTATCGATCATATTAGCATAATATGGTTAATAATATGAGTTAGATTGATAATAATAAGTGTAATAAGTATAGTAATTGTCGTTCTATCGATCATATCTGCATAATATGGATAATAATATGAGTTAGATTGATAATAGTGAGTGTAATAAGTATAGAAATTGTCGTTCTATCGATCATATCTGCATAATATGGTTAATAATATGAGTTAAATTGATAATAATAAGAGTAATAAGTATAGTAATTGTCGTTCTATCGATCATATAAGCATAATATGGCTAATAATATGAGTTAGATCGATAATGATAAGAGTAATAAGCACAGTAATTGTCGTTCTATCAATCATATAAGCATAATATGGCTAATAATATGAGTCAGATTGATAATAATAAGTGTAGTGAGTATAGTAATTGTCGTTCTATCGATCATATAAACATAATATGGCTAATAATATGAGTTAGATCGATAATGATAAGAGTAATAAGTACAGTAATTGTAGTTCTGTCGATCATATCAGCATAATATGGCTAATAATATGAGTTAGATTGATAATAATAACAGTAATAAGTATAGTAATTGTCGTTCTATCGATAATATAAGCATAATATGGCTAATAATATGAGTTAGATTGATAACAATAAGAGTAATAAGTGTAGTAATTGTCGTTCTATTGATCATATCTGCATAATATGGTTAATAATATGAGTTAGATTGATGATAAGAAGAGCAATGAGTGTAGTATTTGTCGTACTATCGATCATATAAGCATAATATGGCTAATAATATGAGTTAGATTTATAATAATAGGAGTAATAAGTATAGTAATTGTCGTTCTATCGATCATATAAGCACAATATGGCTAATAATATGAGTTAGGTTGATAATAATAACAGTAATAAGTATAGTAATTGTCGTTCTATCGATAATATAAGCATAATATGGCTAATAATATGAGTTAGATTGATAATACTAAGAGTAGTGAGTATAGTAATTCTCATTCTATCGATCATATAAGGATAATATGGCTAATAATATGAGTTAGATTAATTGTAATAATGAGCGTAATAAGTATAGTAATTGTCGTTCTATCGATAATATAAGCATAATATGGCTAATAATATGAGTTAGGTAGATAATAATAAGAGTAATAAGTATAGTAATTGTCGTTCTATCGATCATTTAAGCATAATATGGCTAATAATATGAGTTAGATTGATAATAATAAGAGTAATGAGTATAGTAATTGTCGTTCTATCGATCATATAAGCATAATATGGCTAATAATATGAGTTAGATTGATAATAATAAGAGTAATAAGTATAGTAATTGTCGTTCTATCGATCATTTAAGCATAATATGGCTAATAATATGAGTTAGATTGATAATAATAAGTGTAATAAGTATAGTAATTGTCGTTCTATCGATCATAATTGCATAATATGGTTAATAATATGAGTTCGATTCATAATAATAAGAGTAATAAGTATAGTAATTGTCGTTCTATCGATCATTTAAGCATAAAATGGCTAATAATGTGAGTTAGGTTGATAATAATAAGAGTAATAAGTGTAGTAATTGTCGTTCTATCGATCATATCTGCATAATATGGTTAATAATATGAGTTAGATTGATAATAATAAGAGCAATTTGTATAGTAATTGTCGTACTATCGATCATATAAGCATAATATGGCTAATAAGGTGAGTTAGATTGATAACAGTGAGTGTAATAAATATAGTAATTGTTCTGTCGATCATATAAGCACAATATGTCTAATAATATGAGTTAGATTGATAATAATAAGAGTAATAAGTATAGTAATTGTCGTTCTATCGGTCATATAACCATAATATCGCTAATAATATGAGTTAGATTAATAATAGTGAGTGTAATAGGTATAGTAATTGTCGTTCTATCGATCATAATTGCATAATATGGTTAATAATATGAGTTAGAATGATAATAGTGATTGTAATAAATATCGTAATTGTTGTTCTGTCGATCATATAAGCACAATATGTCTAATAATATGAGTTAGATTGATAATAATAAGAGTAATAAGTATAGTAATTGTCGATCTATCGGTCATATAACCATAATATCGCTAATAATATGAGTTAGATTGATAATAGTGAGTGTAATAAGTATAGTAATTGTCGTTCTATCGATCATAAGCATAATATGGGTAATACTATGAGTTAGATTGATAATAATAAGAGTAATAAGTATAGTAATTGTCGTTCTATCGATCATATAAGCATAATATGGCTAATAATATGAGTTATATTGATAATAATAAGAGTAATAAGTATAGTAGTTGTCGTTCTATCGATCATATAAGCACAATATGGCTAATAATATGAGTTAGATTGATAATAATAAGAGTTATAAGTATAGTAATTGCCGTTCTATCGATCATATAAGCATAATATGGCTAATAATATGAGTTAGATTGATAATAATAAGTGTAATAAGTATAGTAATTGTCGTTCTATCGATCAGAATTGCATAATATGGTTAATAATATGAGTTAGATTGATAATAATAAGAACAATGAGTATAGTAATTGTCGTACTATCGGTCATATAAGCATAATATGGCTAATACTATGAGTTAGATTTATAATAACAAGAGTAATAAATATAGTAATTGTCGTTCTATCGATCATATCTGCATAATACGGTTAATAATATGAGTTAGATTGATAATAGTAAGAGTAATGAGTATAGTAATTGTCGTACTATCGATCATATAAGCATAATATGGCTAATAATATGAGTTAGATTTATAATAATAAGAGTAATAAGTATAGTAATTGTCGTTCGATCGATCATATAAGCACAATATGGCTAATAATATGAGTTAGATTGATAATAATAGGAGTAATAAGTATAGTAATTGTCGTTCTATCGAGCATATCTGCATAATATGGTTAATAAAATGAGTTAGATTGATAATAATAAGAGTAATAAGTATAGTAATTGTCGTTCTATCGATCATATAAGCATAATATGGCTAATAATATGAGTTAGATTGATAATAACAAGAGTAGTGAGTATAGTAATTGTCGTTCTATCGATCATAATTGCATAATATGGTTAATAATATGAGTTCGATTCATAATAATAAGAGTAATAAGTATAGTAATTGTCGTTCTATCGATCATTTAAGCATAAAATGGCTAATAATGTGAGTTAGGTTGATAATAATAAGAGTAATAAGTATAGTAATTGTCGTTCTATCGATCATTTAAGCATAATATGGCTAATAATATGAGTTAGATTGATAATAGTGAGTGTAATAGGTATAGTAATTGTCGTTCTATCGATCATAATTGCATAATATGGTTAATAATATGAGTTAGAATGATAATAGTGATTGTAATAAATATCGTAATTGTTGTTCTGTCGATCATATAAGCACAATATGTCTAATAATATGAGTTAGATTGATAATAATAAGAGTAATAAGTATAGTAATTGTCGTTCTATCGGTCATATAACCATAATATCGCTAATAATATGAGTTAGATTGATAATAGTGAGTGTAATAAGTATAGTAATTGTCGTTCTATCGATCATAAGCATAATATGGGTAATACTATGAGTTAGATTGATAATAATAAGAGTAATAAGTATAGTAATTGTCGTTCTATCGATCATATAAGCATAATATGGCTAATAATATGAGTTATATTGATAATAATAAGAGTAATAAGTATAGTAGTTGTCGTTCTATCGATCATATAAGCACAATATGGCTAATAATATGAGTTAGATTGATAATAATAAGAGTTATAAGTATAGTAATTGCCGTTCTATCGATCATATAAGCATAATATGGCTAATAATATGAGTTAGATTGATAATAATAAGAGTAATAAGTATAGTCAATGTCGTGCTATCGATCATATCTGCATAATATGGTTAATAATATGAGTTAGATTGATAATAGTGAGTGTAATAAGTATAGTAATTGTCGTTCTATCGATCATATTAGCATAATATGGTTAATAATATGAGTTAGATTGATAATAATAAGTGTAATAAGTATAGTAATTGTCGTTCTATCGATCATATCTGCATAATATGGTTAATAATATGAGTTAAATTGATAATAATAAGAGTAATAAGTATAGTAATTGTCGTTCTATCGATCATATAAGCATAATATGGCTAATAATGTGAGTTAGATCGATAATGATAAGAGTAATAAGCACAGTAATTGTCGTTCTATCAATCATATAAGCATAATATGGCTAATAATATGAGTCAGATTGATAATAATAAGTGTAGTGAGTATAGTAATTGTCGTTCTATCGATCATATAAACATAATATGGCTAATAATATGAGTTAGATCGATAATGATAAGAGTAATAAGTACAGTAATTGTAGTTCTGTCGATCATATCAGCATAATATGGCTAATAATATGAGTTAGATTGATAATAATAACAGTAATAAGTATAGTAATTGTCGTTCTATCGATAATATAAGCATAATATGGCTAATAATATGAGTTAGATTGATAACAATAAGAGTAATAAGTGTAGTAATTGTCGTTCTATTGATCATATCTGCATAATATGGTTAATAATATGAGTTAGATTGATGATAAGAAGAGCAATGAGTGTAGTATTTGTCGTACTATCGATCATATAAGCATAATATGGCTAATAATATGAGTTAGATTTATAATAATAGGAGTAATAAGTATAGTAATTGTCGTTCTATCGATCATATAAGCACAATATGGCTAATAATATGAGTTAGGTTGATAATAATAACAGTAATAAGTATAGTAATTGTCGTTCTATCGATAATATAAGCATAATATGGCTAATAATATGAGTTAGATTGATAATACTAAGAGTAGTGAGTATAGTAATTCTCATTCTATCGATCATATAAGGATAATATGGCTAATAATATGAGTTAGATTAATTGTAATAATAAGCGTAATAAGTATAGTAATTGTCGTTCTATCGATAATATAAGCATAATATGGCTAATAATATGAGTTAGGTAGATAATAATAAGAGTAATAAGTATAGTAATTGTCGTTCTATCGATCATTTAAGCATAATATGGCTAATAATATGAGTTAGATTGATAATAATAAGAGTAATGAGTATAGTAATTGTCGTTCTATCGATCATATAAGCATAATATGGCTAATAATATGAGTTAGATTGATAATAATAAGAGTAATAAGTATAGTAATTGTCGTTCTATCGATCATTTAAGCATAATATGGCTAATAATATGAGTTAGATTGATAATAATAAGTGTAATAAGTATAGTAATTGTCGTTCTATCGATCATAATTGCATAATATGGTTAATAATATGAGTTCGATTCATAATAATAAGAGTAATAAGTATAGTAATTGTCGTTCTATCGATCATTTAAGCATAAAATGGCTAATAATGTGAGTTAGGTTGATAATAATAAGAGTAATAAGTGTAGTAATTGTCGTTCTATCGATCATATCTGCATAATATGGTTAATAATATGAGTTAGATTGATAATAATAAGAGCAATTTGTATAGTAATTGTCGTACTATCGATCATATAAGCATAATATGGCTAATAAGGTGAGTTAGATTGATAACAGTGAGTGTAATAAATATAGTAATTGTTCTGTCGATCATATAAGCACAATATGTCTAATAATATGAGTTAGATTGATAATAATAAGAGTAATAAGTATAGTAATTGTCGTTCTATCGGTCATATAACCATAATATCGCTAATAATATGAGTTAGATTAATAATAGTGAGTGTAATAGGTATAGTAATTGTCGTTCTATCGATCATAATTGCATAATATGGTTAATAATATGAGTTAGAATGATAATAGTGATTGTAATAAATATCGTAATTGTTGTTCTGTCGATCATATAAGCACAATATGTCTAATAATATGAGTTAGATTGATAATAATAAGAGTAATAAGTATAGTAATTGTCGTTCTATCGGTCATATAACCATAATATCGCTAATAATATGAGTTAGATTGATAATAGTGAGTGTAATAAGTATAGTAATTGTCGTTCTATCGATCATAAGCATAATATGGGTAATACTATGAGTTAGATTGATAATAATAAGAGTAATAAGTATAGTAATTGTCGTTCTATCGATCATATAAGCATAATATGGCTAATAATATGAGTTATATTGATAATAATAAGAGTAATAAGTATAGTAATTGTCGTTCTATCGATCATAATTGCATAATATGGTTAATAATATGAGTTAGATTGATAATAATAAGAACAATGAGTATAGTAATTGTCGTACTATCGGTCATATAAGCATAATATGGCTAATACTATGAGTTAGATTTATAATAACAAGAGTAATAAATATAGTAATTGTCGTTCTATCGATCATATCTGCATAATATGGTTAATAATATGAGTTAGATTGATAATAGTAAGAGTAATGAGTATAGTAATTGTCGTACTATCGATCATATAAGCATAATATGGCTAATAATATGAGTTAGATTTATAATAATAAGAGTAATAAGTATAGTAATTGTCGTTCGATCGATCATATAAGCACAATATGGCTAATAATATGAGTTAGATTGATAATAATAGGAGTAATAAGTATAGTAATTGTCGTTCTATCGAGCATATCTGCATAATATGGTTAATAAAATGAGTTAGATTGATAATAATAAGAGTAATAAGTATAGTAATTGTCGTTCTATCGATCATATAAGCATAATATGGCTAATAATATGAGTTAGATTGATAATAACAAGAGTAGTGAGTATAGTAATTGTCGTTCTATCGATCATAATTGCATAATATGGTTAATAATATGAGTTCGATTCATAATAATAAGAGTAATAAGTATAGTAATTGTCGTTCTATCGATCATTTAAGCATAAAATGGCTAATAATGTGAGTTAGGTTGATAATAATAAGAGTAATAAGTATAGTAATTGTCGTTCTATCGATCATTTAAGCATAATATGGCTAATAATATGAGTTAGATTGATAATAGTGAGTGTAATAGGTATAGTAATTGTCGTTCTATCGATCATAATTGCATAATATGGTTAATAATATGAGTTAGAATGATAATAGTGATTGTAATAAATATCGTAATTGTTGTTCTGTCGATCATATAAGCACAATATGTCTAATAATATGAGTTAGATTGATAATAATAAGAGTAATAAGTATAGTAATTGTCGTTCTATCGGTCATATAACCATAATATCGCTAATAATATGAGTTAGATTGATAATAGTGAGTGTAATAAGTATAGTAATTGTCGTTCTATCGATCATAAGCATAATATGGGTAATACTATGAGTTAGATTGATAATAATAAGAGTAATAAGTATAGTAATTGTCGTTCTATCGATCATATAAGCATAATATGGCTAATAATATGAGTTATATTGATAATAATAAGAGTAATAAGTATAGTAGTTGTCGTTCTATCGATCATATAAGCACAATATGGCTAATAATATGAGTTAGATTGATAATAATAAGAGTTATAAGTATAGTAATTGCCGTTCTATCGATCATATAAGCATAATATGGCTAATAATATGAGTTAGATTGATAATAATAAGAGTAATAAGTATAGTCAATGTCGTGCTATCGATCATATCTGCATAATATGGTTAATAATATGAGTTAGATTGATAATAGTGAGTGTAATAAGTATAGTAATTGTCGTTCTATCGATCATATTAGCATAATATGGTTAATAATATGAGTTAGATTGATAATAATAAGTGTAATAAGTATAGTAATTGTCGTTCTATCGATCATATCTGCATAATATGGTTAATAATATGAGTTAGATTGATAATAGTGAGTGTAATAAGTATAGAAATTGTCGTTCTATCGATCATATCTGCATAATATGGTTAATAATATGAGTTAGATTGATAATAATAAGAGTTATAAGTATAGTAATTGCCGTTCTATCGATCATATAAGCATAATATGGCTAATAATATGAGTTAGATTGATAATAATAAGAGTAATAAGTATAGTCAATGTCGTGCTATCGATCATATCTGCATAATATGGTTAATAATATGAGTTAGATTGATAATAGTGAGTGTAATAAGTATAGTAATTGTCGTTCTATCGATCATATTAGCATAATATGGTTAATAATATGAGTTAGATTGACAATAATAAGAGTAATAAGTATAGTAATTGTCGTTCTATCGATCATATAAGCATAATATGGCTAATAATATGAGTTAGATCGATAATGATAAGAGTAATAAGCACAGTAATTGTCGTTCTATCAATCATATAAGCATAATATGGCTAATAATATGAGTCAGATTGATAATAATAAGTGTAGTGAGTATAGTAATTGTCGTTCTATCGATCATATAAACATAATATGGCTAATAATATGAGTTAGATCGATAATGATAAGAGTAATAAGTACAGTAATTGTAGTTCTGTCGATCATATAAGCATAATATGGCTAATAATATGAGTTAGATTGATAATAATAACAGTAATAAGTATAGTAATTGTCGTTCTATCGATAATATAAGCATAATATGGCTAATAATATGAGTTAGATTGATAACAATAAGAGTAATAAGTGTAGTAATTGTCGTTCTATTGATCATATCTGCATAATATGGTTAATAATATGAGTTAGATTGATGATAAGAAGAGCAATGAGTATAGTATTTGTCGTACTATCGATCATATAAGCATAATATGGCTAATAATATGAGTTAGATTTATAATAATAGGAGTAATAAGTATAGTAATTGTCGTTCTATCGATCATATAAGCACAATATGGCTAATAATATGAGTTAGGTTGATAATAATAACAGTAATAAGTATAGTAATTGTCGTTCTATCGATAATATAAGCATAATATGGCTAATAATATGAGTTAGATTTATAATAATAGGAGTAGTAAGTGTAGTAATTGACGTTCTATCGGTCATATAACCATAATATGGCTAATAATATGAGTTAGATTGATAATAGTGAGTGTAATAAGTATAGAAATTGTCGTTCTATCGATCATATCTGCATAATATGGTTAATAATATGAGTTAGATTGATAATAATAAGAGTAATAAGTATAGTAATTGTCGTTCTATCGATCATAATTGCATAATATGGTTAATAATATGAGTTGGAATGATAATAGTGAGTGTAATAAGTATAGTAATTGTCGTTCTATCGATCTTATAAGCATAATATGGCTAATAATATGAGTTAGGTTGATAATAATAAGAGTAATAAGTATAGTAATTGTCGTTCTATCGATCATATAAGCATAATATGGCTAATAATATGAGTTAGATTGATAATAACAAGAGTAGTGAGTATAGTAATTGTCGTTCTATCGGTCATATAACCATAATATCGCTAATAATATGAGTTAGATTAATAATAGTGAGTGTAATAGGTATAGTAATTGTCGTTCTATCGAACATAATTGCATAATATGGTTAATAATATGAGTTAGAATGATAATAGTGATTGTAATAAATATCGTAATTGTTGTTCTGTCGATCATATAAGCACAATATGTCTAATAATATGAGTTAGATTGATAATAATAAGAGTAATAAGTATAGTAATTGTCGTTCTATCGGTCATATAACCATAATATCGCTAATAATATGAGTTAGATTGATAATAATAAGAGTAATAAGTATAGTAATTGTCGTTCTATCGATCATATAAGCATAATCTGGCTAATAATATGAGTTATATTGATAATAATAAGAGTAATAAGTATAGTAGTTGTCGTTCTATCGATCATATAAGCACAATATGGCTAATAATATGAGTTAGATTGATAATAATAAGAGTTATAAGTATAGTAATTGCCGTTCTATCGATCATATAAGCATAATATGGCTAATAATATGAGTTAGATTGATAATAATAAGTGTAATAAGTATAGTCGTTCTATCGATCATAATTGCATAATATGGTTAATAATATGAGTTAGATTGATAATAATAAGAACAATGAGTATAGTAATTGTCGTACTATCGGTCATATAAGCATAATATGGCTAATACTATGAGTTAGATTTATAATAACAAGAGTAATAAATATAGTAATTGTCGTTCTATCGATCATATCTGCATAATATGGTTAATAATATGAGTTACATTGATAATAGTAAGAGTAATGAGTATAGTAATTGTCGTACTATCGATCATATAAGCATAATATGGCTAATAATATGAGTTAGATTTATAATAATAAGAGTAATAAGTATAGTAATTGTCGTTCTATCGATCATATAAGCACAATATGGTTAATAAAATGAGTTAGATTGATAATAATAAGAGTAATAAGTATAGTAATTGTCGTTCTATCGATCATATCTGCATAATATGGTTAATAATATGAGTTAGATTGATAATAATAAGAGTAGTGAGTATAGTAATTGTCGTTCTATCGATCATATAAGCACAATATGGCTAATAATATGAGTTAGATCGATAATGATAAGAGTAATAAGTACAGTAATTGTCGTTCTATCGATCATATAAGCATAATATGGCTAATAATTTCAGTTAGATTGATAATAATAAGAGTAGTGAGTATAGTAATTGTCGTTCTATCGATCATATAAGCACAATATGGCTAATAATATGAGTTAGATCGATAATGATAAGAGTAATAAGTACAGTAATTGTCGTTCTATCGATCATATAAGCATAATATAGCTAATAATTTCAGTTAGATTGATAATACTAAGAGTAGTGAGTATAGTAATTGTCGTTCTATCGATCATATAAACATAATATGGCTAATAATATGAGTTAGATCGATAATGATAAGAGTAATAAGTACAGTAATTGTAGTTCTGTCGATCATATAAGCATAATATGGCTAATAATATGAGTTAGATTGATAATAATAACACTAATAAGTATAGTAATTGTCGTTTTATCGATAATATAAGCATAATATGGCTAATAATATGAGTTAGGTTGATAATAATAAGAGTAATAAGTATAGTGATTGTTGTTCTTTCGATCATATAAGCATAATATGGCTAATAATATGAGTTAGGTTGATAGTAATAAGAGTAATAAGTATAGTCAATGTCGTGCTATCGATCATATCTGCATAATATGGTTAATAATATGAGTTAGATTGATAATAGTGAGTGTAATAAGTATAGTAATTGTCGTTCTATCGATCATATTAGCATAATATGGTTAATAATATGAGTTAGATTGATAATAATAAGTGTAATAAGTATAGTAATTGTCGTTCTATCGATCATATCTGCATAATATGGTTAATAATATGAGTTAGATTGATAATAGTGAGTGTAATAAGTATAGAAATTGTCGTTCTATCGATCATATCTGCATAATATGGTTAATAATATGAGTTAAATTGATAATAATAAGAGTAATAAGTATAGTAATTGTCGTTCTATCGATCATATAAGCATAATATGGCTAATAATATGAGTTAGATCGATAATGATAAGAGTAATAAGCACAGTAATTGTCGTTCTATCAATCATATAAGCATAATATGGCTAATAATATGAGTCAGATTGATAATAATAAGTGTAGTGAGTATAGTAATTGTCGTTCTATCGATCATATAAACATAATATGGCTAATAATATGAGTTAGATCGATAATGATAAGAGTAATAAGTACAGTAATTGTAGTTCTGTCGATCATATCAGCATAATATGGCTAACAATATGAGTTAGATTGATAATAATAACAGTAATAAGTATAGTAATTGTCGTTCTATCGATAATATAAGCATAATATGGCTAATAATATGAGTTAGATTGATAACAATAAGAGTAATAAGTGTAGTAATTGTCGTTCTATTGATCATATCTGCATAATATGGTTAATAATATGAGTTAGATTGATGATAAGAAGAGCAATGAGTATAGTATTTGTCGTACTATCGATCATATAAGCATAATATGGCTAATAATATGAGTTAGATTTATAATAATAGGAGTAATAAGTATAGTAATTGTCGTTCTATCGATCATATAAGCACAATATGGCTAATAATATGAGTTAGGTTGATAATAATAACAGTAATAAGTATAGTAATTGTCGTTCTATCGATAATATAAGCATAATATGGCTAATAATATGAGTTAGATTGATAATACTAAGAGTAGTGAGTATAGTAATTCTCATTCTATCGATCATATAAGGATAATATGGCTAATAATGTGAGTTAGATTAATTGTAATAATAAGCGTAATAAGTATAGTAATTGTCGTTCTATCGATAATATAAGCATAATATGGCTAATAATATGAGTTAGGTAGATAATAATAAGAGTAATAAGTATAGTAATTGTCGTTCTATCGATCATTTAAGCATAATATGGCTAATAATATGAGTTAGATTGATAATAATAAGAGTAACGAGTATAGTAATTGTCGTTCTATCGATCATATAAGCATAATATGGCTAATAATATGAGTTAGATTTATAATAATAAGAGTAATAAGTATAGTAATTGTCGTTCTATCGATCATATCTGCATAATATGGTTAATAGTATGAGTTAGATTGATAATAATAAGTGTAATTAGTATAGTAATTGTCGTTCTATCGATCATAATTGCATAATATGGTTAATAATATGAGTTAGATTCATAATAATAAGAGTAATAAGTATAGTAATTGTCGTTCTATCGATCATTTAAGCATAATATGGCTAATAATATGAGTTAGATTGATAATAGTGAGTGTAATAGGTATAGTAATTGTCGTTCTATCGATCATAATTGCATAATATGGTTAATAATATGAGTTAGAATGATAATAGTGATTGTAATAAATATCGTAATTGTTGTTCTGTCGATCATATAAGCACAATATGTCTAATAATATGAGTTAGATTGATAATAATAAGAGTAATAAGTATAGTAATTGTCGTTCTATCGGTCATATAACCATAATATCGCTAATAATATGAGTTAGATTGATAATAGTGAGTGTAATAAGTATAGTAATTGTCGTTCTATCGATCATAATTGCATAATATGGTTAATAATATGAGTTCGATTCTTAATAATAAGAGTAATAAGTATAGTAATTGTCGTTCTATCGATCATTTAAGCATAAAATGGCTAATAATGTGAGTTAGGTTGATAATAATAAGAGTAATAAGTGTAGTAATTGTCGTTCTATCGATCATATCTGCATAATATGGTTAATAATATGAGTTAGATTGATAATAATAAGAGCAATTTGTATAGTAATTGTCGTACTATCGATCATATAAGCATAATATGGCTAATAAGGTGAGTTAGATTGATAACAGTGAGTGTAATAAATATAGTAATTGTTCTGTCGATCATATAAGCACAATATGTCTAATAATATGAGTTAGATTGATAATAATAAGAGTAATAAGTATAGTAATTGTCGTTCTATCGGTCATATAACCATAATATCGCTAATAATATGAGTTAGATTAATAATAGTGAGTGTAATAGGTATAGTAATTGTCGTTCTATCGATCATAATTGCATAATATGGTTAATAATATGAGTTAGAATGATAATAGTGATTGTAATAAATATCGTAATTGTTGTTCTGTCGATCATATAAGCACAATATGTCTAATAATATGAGTTAGATTGATAATAATAAGAGTAATAAGTATAGTAATTGTCGTTCTATCGGTCATATAACCATAATATCGCTAATAATATGAGTTAGATTGATAATAGTGAGTGTAATAAGTATAGTAATTGTCGTTCTATCGATCATAAGCATAATATGGGTAATACTATGAGTTAGATTGATAATAATAAGAGTAATAAGTATAGTAATTGTCGTTCTATCGATCATATAAGCATAATATGGCTAATAATATGAGTTATATTGATAATAATAAGAGTAATAAGTATAGTAGTTGTCGTTCTATCGATCATATAAGCACAATATGGCTAATAATATGAGTTAGATTGATAATAATAAGAGTTATAAGTATAGTAATTGCCGTTCTATCGATCATATAAGCATAATATGGCTAATAATATGAGTTAGATTGATAATAATAAGTGTAATAAGTATAGTAATTGTCGTTCTATCGATCATAATTGCATAATATGGTTAATAATATGAGTTAGATTGATAATAATAAGAACAATGAGTATAGTAATTGTCGTACTATCGGTCATATAAGCATAATATGGCTAATACTATGAGTTAGATTTATAATAACAAGAGTAATAAATATAGTAATTGTCGTTCTATCGATCATATCTGCATAATATGCTTAATAATATGAGTTAGATTGATAATAGTAAGAGTAATGAGTATAGTAATTGTCGTACTATCGATCATATAAGCATAATATGGCTAATAATATGAGTTAGATTTATAATAATAAGAGTAATAAGTATAGTAATTGTCGTTCGATCGATCATATAAGCACAATATGGCTAATAATATGAGTTAGATTGATAATAATAGGAGTAATAAGTATAGTAATTGTCGTTCTATCGAGCATATCTGCATAATATGGTTAATAAAATGAGTTAGATTGATAATAATAAGAGTAATAAGTATAGTAATTGTCGTTCTATCGATCATATAAGCATAATATGGCTAATAATATGAGTTAGATTGATAATAACAAGAGTAGTGAGTATAGTAATTGTCGTTCTATCGATCATAATTGCATAATATGGTCAATAATATGAGTTCGATTCATAATAATAAGAGTAATAAGTATAGTAATTGTCGTTCTATCGATCATTTAAGCATAAAATGGCTAATAATGTGAGTTAGGTTGATAATAATAAGTGTAATAAGTATAGTAATTGTCGTTCTATCGATCATAATTGCATAATATGGTTAATAATATGAGTTAGATTGATAATAATAAGAACAATGAGTATAGTAATTGTCGTACTATCGGTCATATAAGCATAATATGGCTAATAATATGAGTTAGATTTATAATAATAAGAGTAATAAGTATAGTAATTGTCGTTCTATCGATCATATAAGCATAATATGGCTAATAATATGAGTTAGATTGATAATAATAGGAGTAATAAGTATAGTAATTGTCGTTCTATCGAGCATATCTGCATAATATGGTTAATAAAATGAGTTAGATTGATAATAATAAGAGTAATAAGTATAGTAATTGTCGTTCTATCGATCATATAAGCATAATATGGCTAATAATATGAGTTATATTGATAATAATAAGAGTAATAAGTATAGTAGTTGTCGTTCTATCGATCATATAAGCACAATATGGCTAATAATATGAGTTAGATTGATAATAATAAGAGTTATAAGTATAGTAATTGCCGTTCTATCGATCATATAAGCATAATATGGCTAATAATATGAGTTAGATTGATAATAATAAGTGTAATAAGTATAGTAATTGTCGTTCTATCGATCATAATTGCATAATATGGTTAATAATATGAGTTAGATTGATAATAATAAGAACAATGAGTATAGTAATTGTCGTACTATCGGTCATATAAGCATAATATGGCTAATAATATGAGTTAGATTTATAATAATAAGAGTAATAAGTATAGTAATTGTCGTTCTATCGATCATATAAGCATAATATGGCTAATAATATGAGTTAGATTGATAATAATAGGAGTAATAAGTATAGTAATTGTCGTTCTATCGAGCATATCTGCATAATATGGTTAATAAAATGAGTTAGATTGATAATAATAAGAGTAATAAGTATAGTAATTGTCGTTCTATCGATCATATAAGCATAATATGGCTAATAATATGAGTTAGATTGATAATAACAAGAGTAGTGAGTATAGTAATTGTCGTTCTATCGATCATAATTGCATAATATGGTTAATAATATGAGTTCGATTCATAATAATAAGAGTAATAAGTATAGTAATTGTCGTTCTATCGATCATTTAAGCATAAAATGGCTAATAATGTGAGTTAGGTTGATAATAATAAGAGTAATAAGTGTAGTAATTGTCGTTCTATCGATCATATCTGCATAATATGGTTAATAATATGAGTTAGATTGATAATAATAAGAGCAATGAGTATAGTAATTGTCGTACTATCGATCATATAAGCATAATATGGCTAATAAGGTGAGTTAGATTGATAACAGTGAGTGTAATAAATATAGTAATTGTTCTGTCGATCATATAAGCACAATATGTCTAATAATATGAGTTAGATTGATAATAATAAGAGTAATAAGTATAGTAATTGTCGTTCTATCGGTCATATGACCATAATATCGCTAATAATATGAGTTAGATTAATAATAGTGAGTGTAATAAGTATAGTAATTGTCGTTCTATCGATCATAATTGTATAATATGGTTAATAATATGAGTTAGAATGATAATAGTGAGCGTAATATGTATAGTAATTGTCGTTCTATCAATCTTATAAGCATAATATGGCTAATAATATGAGTTAGATTGATAATAATAAGAGGAATAAGTATAGTAATTGTCGTTCTATCGATCATATCTGCATAATATGGTTAATAATATGAGTTAGATTGATAATAATAAGAGTAGTGAGTATAGTAATTGTCGTTCTATCGATCATATAAGCACAATATGGCTAATAATATGAGTTAGATCGATAATGATAAGAGTAATAAGTACAGTAATTGTCGTTCTATCGATCATATAAGCATAATATGGCTAATAATTTCAGTTAGATTGATAATAATAAGAGTAGTGAGTATAGTAATTGTCGTTCTATCGATCATATAAGCACAATATGGCTAATAATATGAGTTAGATCGATAATGATAAGAGTAATAAGTACAGTAATTGTCGTTCTATCGATCATATAAGCATAATATGGCTAATAATTTCAGTTAGATTGATAATACTAAAAGTAGTGAGTATAGTAATTGTCGTTCTATCGATCATATAAGCACAATATGGCTAATAATATGAGTTAAATTGATAATAATAGGAGTAATAAGTATAGTAATTGTCGTTCTATCGAGCATATCTGCATAATATGGTTAATAAAATGAGTTAGATTGATAATAATAAGAGTAATAAGTATAGTAATTGTCGTTCTATCGATCATATCTGCATAATATGGTTAATAATATGAGTTAGATTGATAATAATAAGAGTAGTGAGTATAGCAATTGTCGTTCTATCGATCACATAAGCACAATATGGCTAATAATATGAGTTAGATCGATAATGATAAGAGTAATAAGTACAGTAATTGTAGTTCTGTCGATCATATAAGCATAATATGGCTAATAATATGAGTTAGATTGATAATAATAACAGTAATAAGTATAGTAATTGTCGTTCTATCGATAATATAAGCATAATATGGCTAATAATATGAGTTAGGTTGATAATAATAACAGTAATAAGTATAGTGATTGTTGTTCTTTCGATCATATAAGCATAATATGGCTAATAATATGAGTTAGGTTGATAGTAATAAGAGTAATAAGTATAGTCAATGTCGTGCTATCGATCATATCTGCATAATATGGTTAATAATATGAGTTAGATTGATAATAGTGAGTGTAATAAGTATAGTAATTGTCGTTCTATCGATCATATTAGCATAATATGGTTAATAATATGAGTTAGATTGATAATAATAAGAGTAGTGAGTATAGTAATTGTCGTTCTATCGATCATAATTGTATAATATGGTTAATAATATGAGTTAGAATGATAATAGTGAGCGTAATATGTATAGTAATTGTCGTTCTATCAATCTTATAAGCATAATATGGCTAATAATATGAGTTAGATTGATAATAATAAGAGGAATAAGTATAGTAATTGTCGTTCTATCGATCATATAAGCACAATATGGCTAATAATATGAGTTAGATTGATAATAATAAGAGTAATAAGTATAGTAATTGCCGTTCTATCGATCATATAAGCATAATATGGCTAATAATATGAGTTAGATTGATAATAATAAGTGTAATAAGTATAGTAATTGTCGTTCTATCGATCATAATTGCATAATATGGTTAATAATATGAGTTAGATTGATAATAATAAGAACAATGAGTATAGTAATTGTCGTACTATCGGTCATATAAGCATAATATGGCTAATACTATGAGTTAGATTTATAATAACAAGAGTAATAAATATAGTAATTGTCGTTCTATCGATCATATCTGCATAATATGGTTAATAATATGAGTTAGATTGATAATAGTAAGAGTAATGAGTATAGTAATTGTCGTACTATCGATCATATAAGCATAATATGGCTAATAATATGAGTTAGATTTATAATAATAAGAGTAATAAGTATAGTAATTGTCGTTCTATCGATCATATCTGCATAATATGGTTAATAATATGAGTTAGATTGATAATAATAAGAGTAATGAGTATAGTAATTGTCGTTCTATCGATCATATCTGCATAATATGGTTAATAATATGAGTTAGATGGATAATAATAAGAGTAATAAGTATAGTAATTGTCGTTCTATCGATCATATCTGCATAATATGGTTAATAGTATGAGTTAGATTGATAATAATAAGAGTAATAAGTATAGTAATTGTCGTTATATCGATCATATAAGCACAATATGGCTAATAATATGAGTTAGATTGATAATAATAGGAGTAATAAGTATAGTAATTGTCGTTCTATCGAGCATATCTGCATAATATGGTTAATAAAATGAGTTAGATTGATAATAATAAGAGTAATAAGTATAGTAATTGTCGTTCTATCGATCATATCTGCATAATATGGTTAATAATATGAGTTAGATTGATAATAATAAGAGTAGTGAGTATAGTAATTGTCGTTCTATCGATCATATAAGCACAATATGGCTAATAATTTCAGTTAGATTGATAATAATAAGAGTAGTGAGTATAGTAATTGTCGTTCTATCGATCATATAAGCACAATATGGCTAATAATATGAGTTAGATAGATAATGATAAGAGTAATAAGTACAGTAATTGTCGTTCTATCGATCATATAAGCATAATATGGCTAATAATTTCAGTTAGATTGATAATACTAAAAGTAGTGAGTATAGTAATTGTCGTTCTATCGATCATATAAGCACAATATGGCTAATAATATGAGTTAGATTGATAATAATAGGAGTAATAAGTATAGTAATTGTCGTTCTATCGAGCATATCTGCATAATATGGTTAATAAAATGAGTTAGATTGATAATAATAAGAGTAATAAGTATAGTAATTGTCGTTCTATCGATCATATCTGCATAATATGGTTAATAATATGAGTTAGATTGATAATAATAAGAGTAGTGAGTATAGTAATTGTCGTTCTATCGATCACATAAGCACAATATGGCTAATAATATGAGTTAGATCGATAATGATAAGAGTAATAAGTACAGTAATTGTAGTTCTGTCGATCATATAAGCATAATATGGCTAATAATATGAGTTAGATTGATAATAATAACAGTAATAAGTATAGTAATTGTCGTTCTATCGATAATATAAGCATAATATGGCTAATAATATGAGTTAGGTTGATAATAATAACAGTAATAAGTATAGTGATTGTTGTTCTTTCGATCATATAAGCATAATATGGCTAATAATATGAGTTAGATTGATAGTAATAAGAGTAATAAGTATAGTCAATGTCGTGCTATCGATCATATCTGCATAATATGGTTAATAATATGAGTTAGATTGATAATAGTGAGTGTAATAAGTATAGTAATTGTCGTTCTATCGATCATATTAGCATAATATGGTTAATAATATGAGTTAGATTGATAATAATAAGTGTAATAAGTATAGTAATTGTCGTTCTATCGATCATATCTGCATAATATGGTTAATAATATGAGTTAGATTGATAATAATAACAGTAATAAGTATAGTAATTGTCGTTCTATCGATAATATAAGCATAATATGGCTAATAATATGAGTTAGATTGATAACAATAAGAGTAATAAGTGTAGTAATTGTCGTTCTATTGATCATATCTGCATAATATGGTTAATAATATGAGTTAGATTGATGATAAGAAGAGCAATGAGTATAGTATTTGTCGTACTATCGATCATATAAGCATAATATGGCTAATAATATGAGTTAGATTTATAATAATAGGAGTAATAAGTATAGTAATTGTCGTTCTATCGATCATATAAGCACAATATGGCTAATAATATGAGTTAGGTTGATAATAATAACAGTAATAAGTATAGTAATTGTCGTTCTATCGATAATATAAGCATAATATGGCTAATAATATGAGTTAGATTGATAATACTAAGAGTAGTGAGTATAGTAATTCTCATTCTATCGATCATATAAGGATAATATGGCTAATAATATGAGTTAGGTAGATAATAATAAGAGTAATAAGTATAGTAATTGTCGTTCTATCGATCATTTAAGCATAATATGGCTAATAATATGAGTTAGATTGATAATAATAAGAGTAATGAGTATAGTAATTGTCGTTCTATCGATCATATAAGCATAATATGGCTAATAATATGAGTTAGATTTATAATAATAAGAGTAATAAGTATAGTAATTGTCGTTCTATCGATCATATCTGCATAATATGGTTAATAGTATGAGTTAGATTGATAATAATAAGTGTAATTAGTATAGTAATTGTCGTTCTATCGATCATAATTGCATAATATGGTTAATAATATGAGTTAGATTCATAATAATAAGAGTAATAAGTATAGTAATTGCCGTTCTATCGATCATTTAAGCATAAAATGGCTAATAATGTGAGTTAGGTTGATAATAGTAAGAGCAATAAGTGTAGTAATTGTCGTTCTATCGATCATATCTGCATAATATGGTTAATAATATGAGTTAGATTGATAATAATAAGAGCAATGAGTATAGTAATTGTCGTACTATCGATCATATAAGCACAATATGGCTAATAAGGTGAGTTAGATTGATAACAGTGAGTGTAATAAATATAGTAATTGTTCTGTCGATCATATAAGCACAATATGTCTAATAATATGAGTTAGATTGATAATAATAAGAGTAATAAGTATAGTAATTGTCGTTCTATCGGTCATATGACCATAATATCGCTAATAATATGAGTTAGATTAATAATAGTGAGTGTAATAAGTATAGTAATTGTCGTTCTATAGATCATAATTGCATAATATGGTTAATAATATGAGTTAGAATGATAATAGTGAGTGTAATATGTATAGTAATTGTCGTTCTATCGATCTTATAAGCATAATATGGCTAATAATATGAGTTAGATTGATAATAATAAGAGTAATAAGTATAGTAATTGTCGTTCTATCGAGCATATCTGCATAATATGGTTAATAAAATGAGTTAGATTGATAATAATAAGAGTAATAAGTATAGTAATTGTCGTTCTATCGATCATATAAGCATAATATGGCTAATAATATGAGTTAGATTGATAATAACAAGAGTAGTGAGTATAGTAATTGTCGTTCTATCGATCATAATTGCATAATATGGTTAATAATATGAGTTCGATTCATAATAATAAGAGTAATAAGTATAGTAATTGTCGTTCTATCGATCATTTAAGCATAAAATGGCTAATAATGTGAGTTAGGTTGATAATAATAAGAGTAATAAGTGTAGTAATTGTCGTTCTATCGATCATATCTGCATAATATGGTTAATAATATGAGTTAGATTGATAATAATAAGAGCAATGAGTATAGTAATTGTCGTACTATCGATCATATAAGCATAATATGGCTAATAATATGAGTTAGGTTGATAATAATAAGAGTAATAAGTATAGTAAATGTCGTGCTATCGATCATATCTGCATAATATTGTTAATAATATGAGTTAGATTGATAATAGTGAGTGGAATAAGTATAGTAATTGTCGTTCTATCGATCATATTAGCATAATATGGTTAATAATGTGAGTTAGATTGATAATAATAAGAGTAATAAGTATAGTAATTGTCGTTCTATCAATCTTATAAGCATAATATGGCTAATAATATGAGTTAGATTGATAATAATAAGAGGAATAAGTATAGTAATTGTCGTTCTATCGATCATATAAGCACAATATGGCTAATAATATGAGTTAGATTGATAATAATAAGAGTAATAAGTATAGTAATTGCCGTTCTATCGATCATATAAGCATAATATGGCTAATAATATGAGTTAGATTGATAATAATAAGTGTAATAAGTATAGTAATTGTCGTTCTATCGATCATAATTGCATAATATGGTTAATAATATGAGTTAGATTGATAATAATAAGAACAATGAGTATAGTAATTGTCGTACTATCGGTCATATAAGCATAATATGGCTAATACTATGAGTTAGATTTATAATAACAAGAGTAATAAATATAGTAATTGTCGTTCTATCGATCATATCTGCATAATATGGTTAATAATATGAGTTAGATTGATAATAGTAAGAGTAATGAGTATAGTAATTGTCGTACTATCGATCATATAAGCATAATATGGCTAATAATATGAGTTAGATTTATAATAATAAGAGTAATAAGTATAGTAATTGTCGTTCTATCGATCATATCTGCATAATATGGTAAATAATATGAGTTAGATTGATAATAATAAGAGTAACGAGTATAGTAATTGTCGTTCTATCGATCATATCTGCATAATATGGTTAATAATATGAGTTAGATGGATAATAATAAGAGTAATAAGTATAGTAATTGTCGTTCTATCGATCATATCTGCATAATATGGTTAATAGTATGAGTTAGATTGATAATAATAAGAGTAATAAGTATAGTAATTGTCGTTATATCGATCATATAAGCACAATATGGCTAATAATATGAGTTAGATTGATAATAATAGGAGTAATAAGTATAGTAATTGTCGTTCTATCGAGCATATCTGCATAATATGGTTAATAAAATGAGTTAGATTGATAATAATAAGAGTAATAAGTATAGTAATTGTCGTTCTATCGATCATATCTGCATAATATGGTTAATAATATGAGTTAGATTGATAATAATAAGAGTAGTGAGTATAGTAATTGTCGTTCTATCGATCATATAAGCACAATATGGCTAATAATATGAGTTAGATCGATAATGATAAGAGTAATAAGTACAGTAATTGTCGTTCTATCGATCATATAAGCATAATATGGCTAATAATTTCAGTTAGATTGATAATAATAAGAGTAGTGAGTATAGTAATTGTCGTTCTATCGATCATATAAGCACAATATGGCTAATAATATGAGTTAGATCGATAATGATAAGAGTAATAAGTACAGTAATTGTCGTTCTATCGATCATATAAGCATAATATGGCTAATAATTTCAGTTAGATTGATAATACTAAGAGTAGTGAGTATAGTAATTGTCGTTCTATCGATCATATAAGCACAATATGGCTAATAATATGAGTTAGATTGATAATAATAGGAGTAATAAGTATAGTAATTGTCGTTCTATCGAGCATATCTGCATAATATGGTTAATAAAATGAGTTAGATTGATAATAATAAGAGTAATAAGTATAGTAATTGTCGTTCTATCGATCATATCTGCATAATATGGTTAATAATATGAGTTAGATTGATAATAATAAGAGTAGTGAGTATAGTAATTGTCGTTCTATCGATCACATAAGCACAATATGGCTAATAATATGAGTTAGATCGATAATGATAAGAGTAATAAGTACAGTAATTGTAGTTCTGTCGATCATATAAGCATAATATGGCTAATAATATGAGTTAGATTGATAATAATAACAGTAATAAGTATAGTAATTGTCGTTCTATCGATAATATAAGCATAATATGGCTAATAATATGAGTTAGGTTGATAATAATAAGAGTAATAAGTATAGTGATTGTTGTTCTTTCGATCATATAAGCATAATATGGCTAATAATATGAGTTAGGTTGATAGTAATAAGAGTAATAAGTATAGTCAATGTCGTGCTATCGATCATATCTGCATAATATGGTTAATAATATGAGTTAGATTGATAATAGTGAGTGTAATAAGTATAGTAATTGTCGTTCTATCGATCATATTAGCATAATATGGTTAATAATATGAGTTAGATTGATAATAATAAGTGTAATAAGTATAGTAATTGTCGTTCTATCGATCATATCTGCATAATATGGTTAATAATATGAGTTAGATTGATAATAGTGAGTGTAATAAGTATAGAAATTGTCGTTCTATCGATCATATCTGCATAATATGGTTAATAATATGAGTTAAATTGATAATAATAAGAGTAATAAGTATAGTAATTGTCGTTCTATCGATCATATAAGCATAATATGGCTAATAATATGAGTTAGATCGATAATGATAAGAGTAATAAGCACAGTAATTGTCGTTCTATCAATCATATAAGCATAATATGGCTAATAATATGAGTCAGATTGATAATAATAAGTGTAGTGAGTATAGTAATTGTCGTTCTATCGATCATATAAACATAATATGGCTAATAATATGAGTTAGATCGATAATGATAAGAGTAATAAGTACAGTAATTGTAGTTCTGTCGATCATATAAGCATAATATGGCTAATAATATGAGTTAGATTGATAATAATAACAGTAATAAGTATAGTAATTGTCGTTCTATCGATAATATAAGCATAATATGGCTAATAATATGAGTTAGATTGATAACAATAAGAGTAATAAGTGTAGTAATTGTCGTTCTATTGATCATATCTGCATAATATGGTTAATAATATGAGTTAGATTGATGATAAGAAGAGCAATGAGTATAGTATTTGTCGTACTATCGATCATATAAGCATAATATGGCTAATAATATGAGTTAGATTTATAATAATAGGAGTAATAAGTATAGTAATTGTCGTTCTATCGATCGTATAAGCACAATATGGCTAATAATATGAGTTAGGTTGATAATAATAACAGTAATAAGTATAGTAATTGTCGTTCTATCGATAATATAAGCATAATATGGCTAATAATATGAGTTAGATTGATAATACTAAGAGTAGTGAGTATAGTAATTCTCATTCTATCGATCATATAAGGATAATATGGCTAATAATATGAGTTAGGTAGATAATAATAAGAGTAATAAGTATAGTAATTGTCGTTCTATCGATCATTTAAGCATAATATGGCTAATAATATGAGTTAGATTGATAATAATAAGAGTAATAAGTATAGTAATTGTCGTTCTATCGATCATATAAGCACAATATGGCTAATAATATGAGTTGGAATGATAATAGTGAGTGTAATAAGTATAGTAATTGTCGTTCTATCGATCTTATAAGCATAATATGGCTAATAATATGAGTTAGGTTGATAATAATAAGAGTAATAAGTATAGTAATTGTCGTTCTATCGATCATATAAGCATAATATGGCTAATAATATGAGTTAGATTGATAATAATAAGAGTAATGAGTATAGTAATTGTCGTCCTATCGATCATATAAGCATAATAAGGCTAATAATATGAGTTAGATTTATAATAATAGGAGTAGTAAGTGTAGTAATTGACGTTCTATCGGTCATATAACCATAATATGGCTAATAATATGAGTTAGATTGATAATAGTGAGTGTAATAAGTATAGAAATTGTCGTTCTATCGATCATATCTGCATAATATGGTTAATAATATGAGTTAGATTGATAATAATAAGAGTAATAAGTATAGTAATTGTCGTTCTATCGATCATAATTGCATAATATGGTTAATAATATGAGTTGGAATGATAATAGTGAGTGTAATAAGTATAGTAATTGTCGTTCTATCCATCTTATAAGCATAATATGGCTAATAATATGAGTTAGGTTGATAATAATAAGAGTAATAAGTATAGTAATTGTCGTTCTATCGATCATATAAGCATAATATGGCTAATAATATGAGTTAGATTGATAATAACAAGAGTAGTGAGTATAGTAATTGTCGTTCTATCGATCATATAAGCATAATATGGCTAATAATATGAGTTAGATTGATAATAATAAGAGTAATAAGTATAGTAATTGTCGTTCTATCGATCATTTAAGCATAATATGGCTAATAATATGAGTTAGATTGATAATAATAAGTGTAATAAGTATAGTAATTGTCGTACTATCGATCATAATTGCATAATATGGTTAATAATATGAGTTCGATTCATAATAATAAGAGTAATAAGTATAGTAATTGTCGTTCTATCGATCATTTAAGCATAAAATGGCTAATAATGTGAGTTAGGTTGATAATAATAAGAGTAATAAGTGTAGTAATTGTCGTTCTATCGATCATATCTGCATAATATGGTTAATAATATGAGTTAGATTGATAATAATAAGAGCAATGAGTATAGTAATTGTCGTACTATCGATCATATAAGCATAATATGGCTAATAAGGTGAGTTAGATTGATAACAGTGAGTGTAATAAATATAGTAATTGTTCTGTCGATCATATAAGCACAATATGTCTAATAATATGAGTTAGATTGATAATAATAAGAGTAATAAGTATAGTAATTGTCGTTCTATCGGTCATATAACCATAATATCGCTAATAATATGAGTTAGATTAATAATAGTGAGTGTAATAGGTATAGTAATTGTCGTTCTATCGATCATAATTGCATAATATGGTTAATAATATGAGTTAGAATGATAATAGTGATTGTAATAAATATCGTAATTGTTGTTCTGTCGATCATATAAGCACAATATGTCTAATAATATGAGTTAGATTGATAATAATAAGAGTAATAAGTATAGTAATTGTCGTTCTATCGGTCATATAACCATAATATCGCTAATAATATGAGTTAGATTGATAATAGTGAGTGTAATAAGTATAGTAATTGTCGTTCTATCGATCATAAGCATAATATGGGTAATACTATGAGTTAGATTGATAATAATAAGAGTAACAAGTATAGTAATTGTCGTTCTATCGATCATATAAGCATAATATGGCTAATAATATGAGTTATATTGATAATAATAAGAGTAATAAGTATAGTAGTTGTCGTTCTATCGATCATATAAGCACAATATGGCTAATAATATGAGTTAGATTGATAATAATAAGAACAATGAGTATAGTAATTGTCGTACTATCGGTCATATAAGCATAATATGGCTAATACTATGAGTTAGATTTATAATAACAAGAGTAATAAATATAGTAATTGTCGTTCTATCGATCATATCTGCATAATATGGTTAATAACATGAGTTAGATTGATAATAGTAAGAGTAATGAGTATAGTAATTGCCGTTCTATCGATCATATAAGCATAATATGGCTAATAATATGAGTTAGATTGATAATAATAAGTGTAATAAGTATAGTAATTGTCGTTCTATCGATCATAATTGCATAATATGGTTAATAATATGAGTTAGATTGATAATAATAAGAACAATGAGTATAGTAATTGTCGTACTATCGGTCATATAAGCATAATATGGCTAATACTATGAGTTAGATTTATAATAACAAGAGTAATAAATATAGTAATTGTCGTTCTATCGATCATATCTGCATAATATGGTTAATAATATGAGTTAGATTGATAATAGTAAGAGTAATGAGTATAGTAATTGTCGTACTATCGATCATATAAGCATAATATGGCTAATAATATGAGTTAGATTTATAATAATAAGAGTAATAAGTATAGTAATTGTCGTTCTATCGATCATATAAGCACAATATGGCTAATAATATGAGTTAGATTGATAATAATAGGAGTAATAAGTATAGTAATTGTCGTTCTATCGAGCATATCTGCATAATATGGTTAATAAAATGAGTTAGATTGATAATAATAAGAGTAATAAGTATAGTAATTGTCGTTCTATCGATCATATAAGCATAATATGGCTAATAATATGAGTTAGATTGATAATAACAAGAGTAGTGAGTATAGTAATTGTCGTTCTATCGATCATAATTGCATAATATGGTTAATAATATGAGTTCGATTCATAATAATAAGAGTAATAAGTATAGTAATTGTCGTTCTATCGATCATTTAAGCATAAAATGGCTAATAATGTGAGTTAGGTTAATAATAATAAGAGTAATAAGTGTAGTAATTGTCGTTCTATCGATCATATCTGCATAATATGGTTAATAATATGAGTTAGATTGATAATAATAAGAGCAATGAGTATAGTAATTGTCGTACTATCGATCATATAAGCATAATATGGCTAATAATATGAGTTAGGTTGATAGTAATAAGAGTAATAAGTATAGTAAATGTCGTGCTATCGATCATATCTGCATAATATTGTTAATAATATGAGTTAGATTGATAATAGTGAGTGGAATAAGTATAGTAATTGTCGTTCTATCGATCATATTAGCATAATATGGTTAATAATGTGAGTTAGATTGATAATAATAAGAGTAATAAGTATAGTAATTGTCGTTCTATCGATCATATAAGCATAATATGGCTAATAATATGAGTTAGATTTATAATAATAAGAGTAATAAGTATAGTAATTGTCGTTCTATCGATCATATAAGCATAATATGGCTAATAATATGAGTTAGATCGATAATGATAAGAGTAATAAGTACAATAATTGTCGTTCTATCGATCATATAAGCATAATATGGCTAATAATATGAGCTAGATCGATAATGATAAGAGTAATAAGTACAATAATTGTCGTTCTATCGATCATATAAGCATAATATGGTTAATAATATGAGTTAGATTGATAATAGTGAGTGTAATAAGTATAGTAATTGTCGTTCTATCGATCATATTAGCATAATATGGTTAATAATATGAGTTAGATTGATAATAATAAGAGTAATAAGTATAGTAATTGTCGTTCTATCGATCATATAAGCATAATATGGTTAATAATATGAGTTAGATTGATAATAGTAAGAGTAATGAGTATAGTAATTGTCGTACTATCGATCATATAAGCATAATATGGCTAATAATATGAGTTAGATTTATAATAATAAGAGTAATAAGTACAGTAATTGTCGTTCTATCGATCATATAAGCACAATATGGCTAATAATATGAGTTAGATTGATAATAATAGGAGTAATAAGTATAGTAATTGTCGTTCTATCGAGCATATCTGCATAATATGGTTAATAAAATGAGTTAGATTGATAATAATAAGAGTAATAAGTATAGTAATTGTCGTTCTATCGATCATATAAGCATAATATGGCTAATAATATGAGTTAGATTGATAATAACAAGAGTAGTGAGTATAGTAATTGTCGTTCTATCGATCATATAAGCATAATATGGCTAATAATATGAGTTAGATTGATAATAATAAGAGTAATAAGTATAGTAATTGTCGTTCTATCGGTCATATAACCATAATATCGCTAATAATATGAGTTAGATTGATAACAATAAGAGTAATGAGTATAGTAATTGTCGTCCTATCGATCATATAAGCATAATAAGGCTAATAATATGAGTTAGATTTATAATAATAGGAGTAGTAAGTGTAGTAATTGACGTTCTATCGGTCATATAACCATAATATGGCTAATAATATGAGTTAGATTGATAATAGTGAGTGTAATAAGTATAGAAATTGTCGTTCTATCGATCATATCTGCATAATATGGTTAATAATATGAGTTAGATTGATAATAATAAGAGTAATAAGTATAGTAATTGTTGTTCTATCGATCATAATTGCATAATATGGTTAATAATATGAGTTCGATTCATAATAATAAGAGTAATAAGTATAGTAATTGTCGTTCTATCGATCATTTAAGCATAAAATGGCTAATAATGTGAGTTAGGTTGACAATAATAAGAGTAATAAGTGTAGTAATTGTCGTTCTATCGATCATATCTGCATAATATGGTTAATAATATGAGTTAGAATGATAATAGTGATTGTAATAAATATCGTAATTGTTGTTCTGTCGATCATATAAGCACAATATGTCTAATAATATGAGTTAGATTGATAATAATAAGAGTAATAAGTATAGTAATTGTCGTTCTATCGGTCATATAACCATAATATCGCTAATAATATGAGTTAGATTTATAATAATAAGTGTAATAAGTATAGTAATTGTCGTTCTATCGATCATATAAGCACAATATGGCTAATAATATGAGTTAGATTGATAATAATAGGAGTAATAAGTATAGTAATTGTCGTTCTATCGATCATATCTGCATAATATGGTTAATAATATGAGTTAGATTGATAATAGTAAGAGTAATGAGTATAGTAATTGTTGTACTATCGATCATATAAGCATAATATGGCTAATAATATGAGTTAGATTTATAATAATAAGAGTAATAAGTATAGTAATTGTCGTTCTATCGATCATATAAGCACAATATGGCTAATAATATGAGTTAGATTGATAATAATAGGAGTAATAAGTATAGTAATTGTCGTTCTATCGAGCATATCTGCATAATATGGTTAATAAAATGAGTTAGATTGATAATAATAAGAGTAATAAGTATAGTAATTGTCGTTCTATCGATCATATAAGCATAATATGGCTAATAATATGAGTTAGATTGATAATAACAAGAGTAGTGAGTATAGTAATTGTCGTTCTATCGATCATAATTGCATAATATGGTTAATAATATGAGTTCGATTCATAATAATAAGAGTAATAAGTATAGTAATTGTCGTTCTATCGATCATTTAAGCATAAAATGGCTAATAATGTGAGTTAGGTTAATAATAATAAGAGTAATAAGTGTAGTAATTGTCGTTCTATCGATCATATCTGCATAATATGGTTAATAATATGAGTTAGATTGATAATAATAAGAGCAATGAGTATAGTAATTGTCGTACTATCGATCATATAAGCATAATATGGCTAATAATATGAGTTAGGTTGATAATAATAAGAGTAATAAGTATAGTAAATGTCGTGCTATCGATCATATCTGCATAATATTGTTAATAATATGAGTTAGATTGATAATAGTGAGTGGAATAAGTATAGTAATTGTCGTTCTATCGATCATATTAGCATAATATGGTTAATAATGTGAGTTAGATTGATAATAATAAGAGTAATAAGTATAGTAATTGTCGTTCTATCGGTCATATAACCATAATATCGCTAATAATATGAGTTAGATTTATAATAATAAGAGTAATAAGTATAGTAATTGTCGTTCTATCGATCATATAAGCATAATATGGCTAATAATATGAGTTAGATCGATAATGATAAGAGTAATAAGTACAATAATTGTCGTTCTATCGATCATATAAGCATAATATGGCTAATAATATGAGCTAGATCGATAATGATAAGAGTAATAAGTACAATAATTGTCGTTCTATCGATCATATAAGCATAATATGGTTAATAATATGAGTTAGATTGATAATAGTGAGTGTAATAAGTATAGTAATTGTCGTTCTATCGATCATATTAGCATAATATGGTTAATAATATGAGTTAGATTGATAATAATAAGAGTAATAAGTATAGTAATTGTCGTTCTATCGATCATATAAGCATAATATGGTTAATAATATGAGTTAGATTGATAATAGTAAGAGTAATGAGTATAGTAATTGTCGTACTATCGATCATATAAGCATAATATGGCTAATAATATGAGTTAGATTTATAATAATAAGAGTAATAAGTACAGTAATTGTCGTTCTATCGATCATATAAGCACAATATGGCTAATAATATGAGTTAGATTGATAATAATAGGAGTAATAAGTATAGTAATTGTCGTTCTATCGAGCATATCTGCATAATATGGTTAATAAAATGAGTTAGATTGATAATAATAAGAGTAATAAGTATAGTAATTGTCGTTCTATCGATCATATAAGCATAATATGGTTAATAATATGAGTTCGATTCATAATAATAAGAGTAATAAGTATAGTAATTGTCGTTCTATCGATCATTTAAGCATAAAATGGCTAATAATGTGAGTTAGGTTGATAATAATAAGAGTAATAAGTGTAGTAATTGTCGTTCTATCGATCATATCTGCATAATATGGTTAATAATATGAGTTAGAATGATAATAGTGATTGTAATAAATATCGTAATTGTTGTTCTGTCGATCATATAAGCACAATATGTCTAATAATATGAGTTAGATTGATAATAATAAGAGTAATAAGTATAGTAATTGTCGTTCTATCGGTCATATAACCATAATATCGCTAATAATATGAGTTAGATTGATAATAATAAGTGTAATAAGTATAGTAATTGTCGTTCTATCGATCATAATTGTATAATATGGTTAATAATATGAGTTAGATTGATAATAATAAGAACAATGAGTATAGTAATTGTCGTACTATCGGTCATATAAGCATAATATGGCTAATACTATGAGTTAGATTTATAATAACAAGAGTAATAAATATAGTAATTGTCGTTCTATCGATCATATCTGCATAATATGGTTAATAATATGAGTTAGATTGATAATAGTAAGAGTAATGAGTATAGTAATTGTCGTACTATCGATCATATAAGCATAATATGGCTAATAATATGAGTTAGATTTATAATAATAAGAGTAATAAGTATAGTAATTGTCGTTCTATCGATCATATAAGCACAATATGGCTAATAATATGAGTTAGATTGATAATAATAGGAGTAATAAGTATAGTAATTGTCGTTCTATCGAGCATATCTGCATAATATGGTTAATAAAATGAGTTAGATTGATAATAATAAGAGTAATAAGTATAGTAATTGTCGCTCTATCGATCATATAAGCATAATATGGCTAATAATATGAGTTAGATTGATAATAACAAGAGTAGTGAGTATAGTAATTGTCGTTCTATCGATCATATAAGCATAATATGGCTAATAATATGAGTTAGATTGATAATAGTGAGTGTAATAAGTATAGTAATTGTCGTTCTATCGATCATATTAGCATAATATGGTTAATAATGTGAGTTAGATTGATAATAATAAGAGTAATAAGTATAGTAATTGTCGTTCTATCGATCATATAAGCATAATATGGCTAATAATATGAGTTAGATTTATAATAATAAGAGTAATAAGTATAGTAATTGTCGTTCTATCGATCATATAAGCATAATATGGCTAATAATATGAGTTAGATCGATAATGATAAGAGTAATAAGTACAATAATTGTCGTTCTATCGATCATATAAGCATAATATGGCTAATAATATGAGCTAGATCGATAATGATAAGAGTAATAAGTACAATAATTGTCGTTCTATCGATCATATAAGCATAATATGGTTAATAATATGAGTTAGATTGATAATAGTGAGTGTAATAAGTATAGTAATTGTCGTTCTATCGATCATATTAGCATAATATGGTTAATAATATGAGTTAGATTGATAATAATAAGAGTAATAAGTATAGTAATTGTCGTTCTATCGATCATATAAGCATAATATGGTTAATAATATGAGTTAGATTGATAATAGTAAGAGTAATGAGTATAGTAATTGTCGTACTATCGATCATATAAGCATAATATGGCTAATAATATGAGTTAGATTTATAATAATAAGAGTAATAAGTATAGTAATTGTCGTTCTATCGATCATATAAGCACAATATGGCTAATAATATGAGTTAGATTGATAATAATAGGAGTAATAAGTATAGTAATTGTCGTTCTATCGAGCATATCTGCATAATATGGTTAATAAAATGAGTTAGATTGATAATAATAAGAGTAATAAGTATAGTAATTGTCGTTCTATCGATCATATAAGCATAATATGGCTAATAATATGAGTTAGATTGATAATAACAAGAGTAGTGAGTATAGTAATTGTCGTTCTATCGATCATATAAGCATAATATGGCTAATAATATGAGTTAGATTGATAATAATAAGAGTAATAAGTATAGTAATTGTCGTTCTATCGATCATTTAAGCATAATATGGCTAATAATATGAGTTAGATTGATAATAATAAGTGTAATAAGTATAGTAATTGTCGTTCTATCGATCATAATTGCATAATATGGTTAATAATATCAGTTCGATTCATAATAATAAGAGTAATAAGTATAGTAATTGTCGTTCTATCGATCATTTAAGCATAAAATGGCTAATAATGTGAGTTAGGTTGATAATAATAAGAGTAATAAGTGTAGTAATTGTCGTTCTATCGATCATATCTGCATAATATGGTTAATAATATGAGTTAGATTGATAATAATAAGAGCAATGAGTATAGTAATTGTCGTACTATCGATCATATAAGCATAATATGGCTAATAAGGTGAGTTAGATTGATAACAGTGAGTGTAATAAATATAGTAATTGTTGTTCTGTCGATCATATAAGCACAGTATGTCTAATAATATGAGTTAGATTGATAATAATAAGAGTAATAAGTATAGTAATTGTCGTTCTATCGGTCATATAACCATAATATCGCTAATAATCTGAGTTAGATTGATAATAGTGAGTGTAATAAGTATAGTAATTGTCGCTCTATCGATCATATAAGCACAATATGGCTAATAATATGAGTTACATTGATAATAATAGGAGTAATAAGTATAGTAATTGTCGTTCTATCGAGCATATCTGCATAATATGGTTAATAAAATGAGTTAGATTGATAATAATAAGAGTAATAAGTATAGTAATTGTCGTTCTATCGATCATATAAGCATAATATGGCTAATAATATGAGTTAGACTGATAATAACAAGAGTAGTGAGTATAGTAATTGTCGTTCTATCGATCATATAAGCATAATATGGCTAATAATATGAGTTAGATTGATAATAATAAGAGTAATAAGTATAGTAATTGTCGTACTATCGATCATAATTGCATAATATGGTTAATAATATGAGTTGGAATGATAATAGTGAGTGTAATAAGTATAGTAATTGTCGTTCTATCGATCTTATGAGCATAATATGGCTAATAATATGATTTAGGTTGATAATAATAAGAGTAATAAGTATAGTAATTGTCGTTCTATCGATCATATAAGCATAATATGGCTAATAATATGAGTTAGGTTGATAATAATAAGAGTAATGAGTATAGTAATTGTCGTCCTATCGATCATATAAGCATAATAAGGCTAATAATATGAGTTAGATTTATAATAATAGGAGTAGTAAGTATAGTAATTGACGTTCTATCGGTCATATAACCATAATATGGCTAATAATATGAGTTAGATTGATAATAGTGAGTGTAATAAGTATAGAAATTGTCGTTCTATCGATCATATCTGCATAATATGGTTAATAATATGAGTTAGATTGATAATAATAAGAGCAATGAGTATAGTAATTGTCGTACTATCGATCATATAAGCATAATATGGCTAATAGTTTGAGTTAGATTTATAATAATAAGAGCAATGAGTATAGTAATTGTCGTTCTATCGGTCATATAACCATAATATGGCTAATAATGTGAGTTAGATTGATAATAGTGAGTGTAATAAATATAGTAATTGTCGTTCTATCGCTCATATAAGCACAATATGGCGAATAATATGAGTTAGATTGATAATAATAATAGTAATAAGTATAGTAATTGTCGTTCTATCGATCATATAAGCATTATATGGCTAATAATATGAGTTAGATTGATAATAATAAGAGTAATAAGTACAGTAATTGTCGTTCTATCGATCATACAAGCATAATATGGCTAATAATATGAGTTAGGTTGATAGTAATAAGAGTAATAAGTATAGTCAATGTCGTGCTATCGATCATATCTGCATAATATGGTTAATAATATGAGTTAGATTGATAATAGTGAGTGTCATAAGTATAGTAATTGTCGTTCTATCGATCATATTAGCATAATATGGTTAATAATATGAGTTAGATTGATAATAATAAGTGTAATAAGTATAGTAATTGTCGTTCTATCGATCATAATTGCATAATATGGCTAATAATATGAGTTAGATTCATAATAATAAGAGTAATAAGTATAGTAATTGCCGTTCTATCGATCATTTAAGCATAAAATGGCTAATAATGTGAGTTAGGTTGATAATAATAAGAGTAATATGTGTAGTAATAGTCGTTCTATCGATCATATCTGCATAATATGGTTAATAATATGAGTTAGATTGATAATAATAAGAGCAATGAGTATAGTAATTGTCGTACTATCGATCATATAAGCATAATATGGCTAATAAGGTGAGTTAGATTGATAACAGTGAGTGTAATAAATATCGTAATTGTTGTTCTGTCGATCATATAAGCACAATATGTCTAATAATATGAGTTAGATTGATAATAATAAGAGTAATAAGTATAGTAATTGTCGTTCTATCGGTCATATAACCATAATATCGCTAATAATATGAGTTAGATTGATAATAGTGAGTGTAATAAGTATAGTAATTGTCGTTCTATCGATCATAAGCATAATATGGGTAATACTATGAGTTAGATTGATAATAATAAGAGTAATAAGTATAGTAATTGTCGTTCTATCGATCATATAAGCATAATATGGCTAATAATATGAGTTAGATTGATAATAATAAGAGTAATAAGTATAGTAATTGTCGTTCTATCGATCATATAAGCACAATATGGCTAATAATATGAGTTAGATTGATAATAATAAGAGTTATAAGTATAGTAATTGCCGTTCTATCGATCATATAAGCATAATATGGCTAATAATATGAGTTAGATTGATAATAATAAGTGTAATAAGTATAGTAATTGTCGTTCTATCGATCATAATTGCATAATATGGTTAATAATATGAGTTAGATTGATAATAATAAGAACAATGAGTATAGTAATTGTCGTACTATCGGTCATATAAGCATAATATGGCTAATACTATGAGTTAGATTTATAATAACAAGAGTAATAAATATAGTAATTGTCGTTCTATCGATCATATCTGCATAATATGGTTAATAATATGAGTTAGATTGATAATAGTAAGAGTAATGAGTATAGTAATTGTCGTACTATCGATCATATAAGCATAATATGGCTAATAATATGAGTTAGATTGATAATAATAAGAGTAATAAGTATAGAAATTGTCGTTCTATCGATCATTTAAGCATAATATGGCTAATAATATGAGTTAGATTGATAATAATAAGTGTAATAAGTATAGTAATTGTCGTTCTATCGATCATAATTGCATAATATGGTTAATAATATGAGTTCGATTCATAATAATAAGAGTAATAAGTATAGTAATTGTCGTTCTATCGATCATTTAAGCATAAAATGGCTAATAATGTGAGTTAGGTTGATAATAATAAGAGTAATAAGTGTAGTAATTGTCGTTCTATCGATCATATCTGCATAATATGGTTAATAATATGAGTTAGATTGATAATAATAAGAGCAATGAGTATAGTAATTGTCGTACTATCGATCATATAAGCATAATATGGCTAATAAGGTGAGTTAGATTGATAATAGTGAGTGTAATAAGTATAGTAATTGTCGTTCTATCGATCATAAGCATAATATGGGTAATAATATGAGTTAGATTGATAATAATAAGAGTAATAAGTATAGTAATTGTCGTTCTATCGATCATAATTGCATAATATGGTTAATAATATGAGTTGGAATGATAATAGTGAGTGTAATAAGTATAGTAATTGTCGTTCTATCGATCTTATAAGCATAATATGGCTAATAATATGAGTTAGGTTGATAATAATAAGAGTAATGAGTATAGTAATTGTCGTCCTATCGATCATATAAGCATAATAAGGCTAATAATATGAGTTAGATTTATAATAATAGGAGTAGTAAGTATAGTAATTGACGTTCTATCGGTCATATAACCATAATATGGCTAATAATGTGAGTTAGATTGATAATAGTGAGTGTAATAAATATAGTAATTGTCGTTCTATCGCTCATATAAGCACAATATGGCGAATAATATGAGTTAGATTGATAATAATAAGAGTAATAAGTATAGTAATTGCCGTTCTATCGATCATATAAGCATAATATGGCTAATAATATGAGTTAGATTGATAATAATAAGAGTAATAAGTACAGTAATTGTCGTTCTATCGATCATATAAGCATAATATGGCTAATAATATGAGTTAGGTTGATAGTAATAAGAGTAATAAGTATAGTCAATGTCGTGCTATCGATCATATCTGCATAATATGGTTAATAATATGAGTTAGATTGATAATAGTGAGTGTAATAAGTATAGTAATTGTCGTTCTATCGATCATATTAGCATAATATGGTTAATAATATGAGTTAGATTGATAATAATAAGTGTAATAAGTATAGTAATTGTCGTTCTATCGATCATAATTGCATAATATGGTTAATAATATGAGTTAGATTCATAATAATAAGAGTAATAAGTATAGTAATTGCCGTTCTATCGATCATTTAAGCATAAAATGGCTAATAATGTGAGTTAGGTTGATAATAATAAGAGTAATAAGTGTAGTAATTGTCGTTCTATCGATCATATCTGCATAATATGGTTAATAATATGAGTTAGATTGATAATAATAAGAGCAATGAGTATAGTAATTGTCGTACTATCGATCATATAAGCATAATATGGCTAATAATATGAGTTAGGTTGATAATAATAAGAGTAATAAGTATAGTAATTGTCGTTCTATCGATCATATCTGCATAATATGGTTAATAATATGAGTTAGATTGATAATAATAAGAGTAGTGAGTATAGTAATTGTCGTTCTATCGATCACATAAGCACAATATGGCTAATAATATGAGTTAGATCGATAATGATAAGAGTAATAAGTACAGTAATTGTAGTTCTGTCGATCATATAAGCATAATATGGCTAATAATATGAGTTAGATTGATAATAATAACAGTAATAAGTATAGTAATTGTCGTTCTATCGATAATATAAGCATAATATGGCTAATAATATGAGTTAGGTTGATAATAATAAGAGTAATAAGTATAGTGATTGTTGTTCTTTCGATCATATAAGCATAATATGGCTAATAATATGAGTTAGGTTGATAGTAATAAGAGTAATAAGTATAGTCAATGTCGTGCTATCGATCATATCTGCATAATATGGTTAATAATATGAGTTAGATTGATAATAGTGAGTGTAATAAGTATAGTAATTGTCGTTCTATCGATCATATTAGCATAATATGGTTAATAATATGAGTTAGATTGATAATAATAAGTGTAATAAGTATAGTAATTGTCGTTCTATCGATCATATCTGCATAATATGGTTAATAATATGAGTTAGATTGATAATAGTGAGTGTAATAAGTATAGAAATTGTCGTTCTATCGATCATATCTGCATAATATGGTTAATAATATGAGTTAAATTGATAATAATAAGAGTAATAAGTATAGTAATTGTCGTTCTATCGATCATATAAGCATAATATGGCTAATAATATGAGTTAGATCGATAATGATAAGAGTAATAAGCACAGTAATTGTCGTTCTATCAATCATATAAGCATAATATGGCTAATAATATGAGTCAGATTGATAATAATAAGTGTAGTGAGTATAGTAATTGTCGTTCTATCGATCATATAAACATAATATGGCTAATAATATGAGTTAGATCGATAATGATAAGAGTAATAAGTACAGTAATTGTAGTTCTGTCGATCATATAAGCATAATATGGCTAATAATATGAGTTAGATTGATAATAATAACAGTAATAAGTATAGTAATTGTCGTTCTATCGATAATATAAGCATAATATGGCTAATAATATGAGTTAGATTGATAACAATAAGAGTAATAAGTGTAGTAATTGTCGTTCTATTGATCATATCTGCATAATATGGTTAATAATATGAGTTAGATTGATGATAAGAAGAGCAATGAGTATAGTATTTGTCGTACTATCGATCATATAAGCATAATATGGCTAATAATATGAGTTAGGTTGATAATAATAAGAGTAATAAGTATAGTAATTGTCGTTCTATCGATCATATAAGCATAATATGGCTAATAATATGAGTTAGATTGATAATAATAAGAGTAATGAGTATAGTAATTGTCGTCCTATCGATCATATAAGCATAATAAGGCTAATAATATGAGTTAGATTTATAATAATAGGAGTAGTAAGTGTAGTAATTGACGTTCTATCGGTCATATAACCATAATATGGCTAATAATATGAGTTAGATTGATAATAGTGAGTGTAATAAGTATAGAAATTGTCTTTTCTATCGATCATATCTGCATAATATGGTTAATAATATGAGTTAGATTGATAATAATAAGAGTAATAAGTATAGTAATTGTCGTTCTATCGATCATAATTGCATAATATGGTTAATAATATGAGTTGGAATGATAATAGTGAGTGTAATAAGTATAGTAATTGTCGTTCTATCGATCTTATAAGCATAATATGGCTAATAATATGAGTTAGGTTGATAATAATAAGAGTAATAAGTATAGTAATTGTCGTTCTATCGATCATATAAGCATAATATGGCTAATAATATGAGTTAGATTGATAATAACAAGAGTAGTGAGTATAGTAATTGTCGTTCTATCGATCATATAAGCATAATATGGCTAATAATATGAGTTAGATTGATAATAATAAGAGTAATAAGTATAGTAATTGTCGTTCTATCGATCATTTAAGCATAATATGGCTAATAATATGAGTTAGATTGATAATAATAAGTGTAATAAGTATAGTAATTGTCGTACTATCGATCATAATTGCATAATATGGTTAATAATATGAGTTCGATTCATAATAATAAGAGTAATAAGTATAGTAATTGTCGTTCTATCGATCATTTAAGCATAAAATGGCTAATAATGTGAGTTAGGTTGATAATAATAAGAGTAATAAGTGTAGTAATTGTCGTTCTATCGATCATATCTGCATAATATGGTTAATAATATGAGTTAGATTGATAATAATAAGAGCAATGAGTATAGTAATTGTCGTACTATCGATCATATAAGCATAATATGGCTAATAAGGTGAGTTAGATTGATAACAGTGAGTGTAATAAATATAGTAATTGTTCTGTCGATCATATAAGCACAATATGTCTAATAATATGAGTTAGATTGATAATAATAAGAGTAATAAGTATAGTAATTGTCGTTCTATCGGTCATATAACCATAATATCGCTAATAATATGAGTTAGATTAATAATAGTGAGTGTAATAGGTATAGTAATTGTCGTTCTATCGATCATAATTGCATAATATGGTTAATAATATGAGTTAGAATGATAATAATAAGAGTAATAAGTATAGTAATTGTCGTTCTATCGGTCATATAACCATAATATCGCTAATAATATGAGTTAGATTGATAATAGTGAGTGTAATAAGTATAGTAATTGTCGTTCTATCGATCATAAGCATAATATGGGTAATACTATGAGTTAGATTGATAATAATAAGAGTAATAAGTATAGTAATTGTCGTTCTATCGATCATATAAGCATAATATGGCTAATAATATGAGTTATATTGATAATAATAAGAGTAATGAGTATAGTAATTGCCGTTCTATCGATCATATAAGCATAATATGGCTAATAATATGAGTTAGATTGATAATAATAAGTGTAATAAGTATAGTAATTGTCGTTCTATCGATCATAATTGCATAATATGGTTAATAATATGAGTTAGATTGATAATAATAAGAACAATGAGTATAGTAATTGTCGTACTATCGGTCATATAAGCATAATATGGCTAATACTATGAGTTAGATTTATAATAACAAGAGTAATAAATATAGTAATTGTCGTTCTATCGATCATATCTGCATAATATGGTTAATAATATGAGTTAGATTGATAATAGTAAGAGTAATGAGTATAGTAATTGTCGTACTATCGATCATATAAGCATAATATGGCTAATAATATGAGTTAGATTTATAATAATAAGAGTAATAAGTATAGTAATTGTCGTTCTATCGATCATATAAGCACAATATGGCTAATAATATGAGTTAGATTGATAATAATAGGAGTAATAAGTATAGTAATTGTCGTTCTATCGAGCATATCTGCATAATATGGTTAATAAAATGAGTTAGATTGATAATAATAAGAGTAATAAGTATAGTAATTGTCGTTCTATCGATCATATAAGCATAATATGGCTAATAATATGAGTTAGATTGATAATAACAAGAGTAGTGAGTATAGTAATTGTCGTTCTATCGATCATAATTGCATAATATGGTTAATAATATGAGTTCGATTCATAATAATAAGAGTAATAAGTATAGTAATTGTCGTTCTATCGATCATTTAAGCATAAAATGGCTAATAATGTGAGTTAGGTTAATAATAATAAGAGTAATAAGTGTAGTAATTGTCGTTCTATCGATCATATCTGCATAATATGGTTAATAATATGAGTTAGATTGATAATAATAAGAGCAATGAGTATAGTAATTGTCGTACTATCGATCATATAAGCATAATATGGCTAATAATATGAGTTAGGTTGATAGTAATAAGAGTAATAAGTATAGTAAATGTCGTGCTATCGATCATATCTGCATAATATTGTTAATAATATGAGTTAGATTGATAATAGTGAGTGGAATAAGTATAGTAATTGTCGTTCTATCGATCATATTAGCATAATATGGTTAATAATGTGAGTTAGATTGATAATAATAAGAGTAATAAGTATAGTAATTGTCGTTCTATCGATCATATAAGCATAATATGGCTAATAATATGAGTTAGATTTATAATAATAAGAGTAATAAGTATAGTAATTGTCGTTCTATCGATCATATAAGCATAATATGGCTAATAATATGAGTTAGATCGATAATGATAAGAGTAATAAGTACAATAATTGTCGTTCTATCGATCATATAAGCATAATATGGCTAATAATATGAGCTAGATCGATAATGATAAGAGTAATAAGTACAATAATTGTCGTTCTATCGATCATATAAGCATAATATGGTTAATAATATGAGTTAGATTGATAATAGTGAGTGTAATAAGTATAGTAATTGTCGTTCTATCGATCATATTAGCATAATATGGTTAATAATATGAGTTAGATTGATAATAATAAGAGTAATAAGTATAGTAATTGTCGTTCTATCGATCATATAAGCATAATATGGTTAATAATATGAGTTAGATTGATAATAGTAAGAGTAATGAGTATAGTAATTGTCGTACTATCGATCATATAAGCATAATATGGCTAATAATATGAGTTAGATTTATAATAATAAGAGTAATAAGTACAGTAATTGTCGTTCTATCGATCATATAAGCACAATATGGCTAATAATATGAGTTAGATTGATAATAATAGGAGTAATAAGTATAGTAATTGTCGTTCTATCGAGCATATCTGCATAATATGGTTAATAAAATGAGTTAGATTGATAATAATAAGAGTAATAAGTATAGTAATTGTCGTTCTATCGATCATATAAGCATAATATGGCTAATAATATGAGTTAGATTGATAATAACAAGAGTAGTGAGTATAGTAATTGTCGTTCTATCGATCATATAAGCATAATATGGCTAATAATATGAGTTAGATTGATAATAATAAGAGTAATAAGTATAGTAATTGTCGTTCTATCGGTCATATAACCATAATATCGCTAATAATATGAGTTAGATTGATAACAATAAGAGTAATGAGTATAGTAATTGTCGTCCTATCGATCATATAAGCATAATAAGGCTAATAATATGAGTTAGATTTATAATAATAGGAGTAGTAAGTGTAGTAATTGACGTTCTATCGGTCATATAACCATAATATGGCTAATAATATGAGTTAGATTGATAATAGTGAGTGTAATAAGTATAGAAATTGTCGTTCTATCGATCATATCTGCATAATATGGTTAATAATATGAGTTAGATTGATAATAATAAGAGTAATAAGTATAGTAATTGTTGTTCTATCGATCATAATTGCATAATATGGTTAATAATATGAGTTCGATTCATAATAATAAGAGTAATAAGTATAGTAATTGTCGTTCTATCGATCATTTAAGCATAAAATGGCTAATAATGTGAGTTAGGTTGACAATAATAAGAGTAATAAGTGTAGTAATTGTCGTTCTATCGATCATATCTGCATAATATGGTTAATAATATGAGTTAGAATGATAATAGTGATTGTAATAAATATCGTAATTGTTGTTCTGTCGATCATATAAGCACAATATGTCTAATAATATGAGTTAGATTGATAATAATAAGAGTAATAAGTATAGTAATTGTCGTTCTATCGGTCATATAACCATAATATCGCTAATAATATGAGTTAGATTTATAATAATAAGTGTAATAAGTATAGTAATTGTCGTTCTATCGATCATATAAGCACAATATGGCTAATAATATGAGTTAGATTGATAATAATAGGAGTAATAAGTATAGTAATTGTCGTTCTATCGATCATATCTGCATAATATGGTTAATAATATGAGTTAGATTGATAATAGTAAGAGTAATGAGTATAGTAATTGTCGTACTATCGATCATATAAGCATAATATGGCTAATAATATGAGTTAGATTTATAATAATAAGAGTAATAAGTATAGTAATTGTCGTTCTATCGATCATATAAGCACAATATGGCTAATAATATGAGTTAGATTGATAATAATAGGAGTAATAAGTATAGTAATTGTCGTTCTATCGAGCATATCTGCATAATATGGTTAATAAAATGAGTTAGATTGATAATAATAAGAGTAATAAGTATAGTAATTGTCGTTCTATCGATCATATAAGCATAATATGGCTAATAATATGAGTTAGATTGATAATAACAAGAGTAGTGAGTATAGTAATTGTCGTTCTATCGATCATAATTGCATAATATGGTTAATAATATGAGTTCGATTCATAATAATAAGAGTAATAAGTATAGTAATTGTCGTTCTATCGATCATTTAAGCATAAAATGGCTAATAATGTGAGTTAGGTTAATAATAATAAGAGTAATAAGTGTAGTAATTGTCGTTCTATCGATCATATCTGCATAATATGGTTAATAATATGAGTTAGATTGATAATAATAAGAGCAATGAGTATAGTAATTGTCGTACTATCGATCATATAAGCATAATATGGCTAATAATATGAGTTAGGTTGATAATAATAAGAGTAATAAGTATAGTAAATGTCGTGCTATCGATCATATCTGCATAATATTGTTAATAATATGAGTTAGATTGATAATAGTGAGTGGAATAAGTATAGTAATTGTCGTTCTATCGATCATATTAGCATAATATGGTTAATAATGTGAGTTAGATTGATAATAATAAGAGTAATAAGTATAGTAATTGTCGTTCTATCGGTCATATAACCATAATATCGCTAATAATATGAGTTAGATTTATAATAATAAGAGTAATAAGTATAGTAATTGTCGTTCTATCGATCATATAAGCATAATATGGCTAATAATATGAGTTAGATCGATAATGATAAGAGTAATAAGTACAATAATTGTCGTTCTATCGATCATATAAGCATAATATGGCTAATAATATGAGCTAGATCGATAATGATAAGAGTAATAAGTACAATAATTGTCGTTCTATCGATCATATAAGCATAATATGGTTAATAATATGAGTTAGATTGATAATAGTGAGTGTAATAAGTATAGTAATTGTCGTTCTATCGATCATATTAGCATAATATGGTTAATAATATGAGTTAGATTGATAATAATAAGAGTAATAAGTATAGTAATTGTCGTTCTATCGATCATATAAGCATAATATGGTTAATAATATGAGTTAGATTGATAATAGTAAGAGTAATGAGTATAGTAATTGTCGTACTATCGATCATATAAGCATAATATGGCTAATAATATGAGTTAGATTTATAATAATAAGAGTAATAAGTACAGTAATTGTCGTTCTATCGATCATATAAGCACAATATGGCTAATAATATGAGTTAGATTGATAATAATAGGAGTAATAAGTATAGTAATTGTCGTTCTATCGAGCATATCTGCATAATATGGTTAATAAAATGAGTTAGATTGATAATAATAAGAGTAATAAGTATAGTAATTGTCGTTCTATCGATCATATAAGCATAATATGGCTAATAATATGAGTTAGATTGATAATAACAAGAGTAGTGAGTATAGTAATTGTCGTTCTATCGATCATATAAGCATAATATGGCTAATAATATGAGTTAGATTGATAATAATAAGAGTAATAAGTATAGTAATTGTCGTTCTATCGGTCATATAACCATAATATCGCTAATAATATGAGTTAGATTGATAACAATAAGAGTAATGAGTATAGTAATTGTCGTCCTATCGATCATATAAGCATAATAAGGCTAATAATATGAGTTAGATTTATAATAATAGGAGTAGTAAGTGTAGTAATTGACGTTCTATCGGTCATATAACCATAATATGGCTAATAATATGAGTTAGATTGATAATAGTGAGTGTAATAAGTATAGAAATTGTCGTTCTATCGATCATATCTACATAATATGGTTAATAATATGAGTTAGATTGATAATAATAAGAGTAATAAGTATAGTAATTGTTGTTCTATCGATCATAATTGCATAATATGGTTAATAATATGAGTTCGATTCATAATAATAAGAGTAATAAGTATAGTAATTGTCGTTCTATCGATCATTTAAGCATAAAATGGCTAATAATGTGAGTTAGGTTGACAATAATAAGATTAATAAGTGTAGTAATTGTCGTTCTATCGATCATATCTGCATAATATGGTTAATAATATGAGTTAGAATGATAATAGTGATTGTAATAAATATCGTAATTGTTGTTCTGTCGATCATATAAGCACAATATGTCTAATAATATGAGTTAGATTGATAATAATAAGAGTAATAAGTATAGTAATTGTCGTTCTATCGGTCATATAACCATAATATCGCTAATAATATGAGTTAGATTTATAATAATAAGTGTAATAAGTATAGTAATTGTCGTTCTATCGATCATATAAGCACAATATGGCTAATAATATGAGTTAGATTGATAATAATAGGAGTAATAAGTATAGTAATTGTCGTTCTATCGAGCATATCTGCATAATATGGTTAATAAAATCAGTTAGATTGATAATAATAAGAGTAATAAGTATAGTAATTGTCGTTCTATCGATCATATAAGCATAATATGGCTAATAATATGAGTTAGATTGATAATAATAAGAGTTATAAGTATAGTAATTGCCGTTCTATCGATCATATAAGCATAATATGGCTAATAATATGAGTTAGATTGATAATAATAAGTGTAATAAGTATAGTAATTGTCGTTCTATCGATCATAATTGCATAATATGGTTAATAATATGAGTTAGATTGATAATAATAAGAACACTGAGTATAGTAATTGTCGTACTATCGGTCATATAAGCATAATATGGCTAATACTATGAGTTAGATTTATAATAACAAGAGTAATAAATATAGTAATTGTCGTTCTATCGATCATATCTGCATAATATGGTTAATAATATGAGTTACATTGATAATAGTAAGAGTAATGAGTATAGTAATTGTCGTACTATCGATCATATAAGCATAATATGGCTAATAATATGAGTTAGATTTATAATAATAAGTGTAATAAGTATAGTAATTGTCGTTCTATCGATCATATAAGCACAATATGGCTAATAATATGAGTTAGATTGATAATAATAGGAGTAATAAGTATAGTAATTGTCGTTCTATCGAGCATATCTGCATAATATGGTTAATAAAATGAGTTAGATTGATAATAATAAGAGTAATAAGTATAGTAATTGTCGTTCTATCGATCATATAAGCATAATATGGCTAATAATATGAGTTAGATTGATAATAACAAGAGTAGTGAGTATAGTAATTGTCGTTCTATCGATCATAATTGCATAATATGGTTAATAATATGAGTTCGATTCATAATAATAAGAGTAATAAGTATAGTAATTGTCGTTCTATCGATCATTTAAGCATAAAATGGCTAATAATGTGAGTTAGGTTGATAATAATAAGAGTAATAAGTGTAGTAATTGTCGTTCTATCGATCATATCTGCATAATATGGTTAATAATATGAGTTAGATTGATAATAATAAGAGCAATGAGTATAGTAATTGTCGTACTATCGATCATATAAGCATAATATGGCTAATAATATGAGTTAGGTTGATAATAATAAGAGTAATAAGTATAGTAAATGTCGTGCTATCGATCATATCTGCATAATATTGTTAATAATATGAGTTAGATTGATAATAGTGAGTGGAATAAGTATAGTAATTGTCGTTCTATCGATCATATTAGCATAATATGGTTAATAATGTGAGTTAGATTGATAATAATAAGAGTAATAAGTATAGTAATTGTCGTTCTATCGATCATATAAGCATAATATGGCTAATAATATGAGGTAGATTTATAATAATAAGAGTAATAAGTATAGTAATTGTCGTTCTATCGATCATATAAGCATAATATGGCTAATAATATGAGTTAGATCGATAATGATAAGAGTAATAAGTACAATAATTGTCGTTCTATCGATCATATAAGCATAATATGGCTAATAATATGAGCTAGATCGATAATGATAAGAGTAATAAGTACAATAATTGTCGTTCTATCGATCATATAAGCATAATATGGTTAATAATATGAGTTAGATTGATAATAGTGAGTGTAATAATTATAGTAATTGTCGTTCTATCGATCATATTAGCATAATATGGTTAATAATATGAGTTAGATTGATAATAATAAGAGTAATAAGTATAGTAATTGTCGTTCTATCGATCATATAAGCATAATATGGTTAATAATATGAGTTAGATTGATAATAGTAAGAGTAATGAGTATAGTAATTGTCGTACTATCGATCATATAAGCATAATATGGCTAATAATATGAGTTAGATTTATAATAATAAGAGTAATAAGTATAGTAATTGTCGTTCTATCGATCATATAAGCACAATATGGCTAATAATATGAGTTAGATTGATAATAATAGGAGTAATAAGTATAGTAATTGTCGTTCTATCGAGCATATCTGCATAATATGGTTAATAAAATGAGTTAGATTGATAATAATAAGAGTAATAAATATAGTAATTGTCGTTCTATCGATCATATAAGCATAATATGGCTAATAATATGAGTTAGATTGATAATAACAAGAGTAGTGAGTATAGTAATTGTCGTTCTATCGATCATATAAGCATAATATGGCTAATAATATGAGTTAGATTGATAATAATAAGAGTAATAAGTATAGTAATTGTCGTTCTATCGGTCATATAACCATAATATCGCTAATAATATGAGTTAGATTGATAGTAGTGAGTGTAATAAGTATAGTAATTGTCGTTCTATCGATCATAAGCATAATATGGGTAATAATATGAGTTAGATTGATAATAATAAGAGTAATAAGTATAGTAATTGTCGTTCTATCGATCATAATTGCATAATATGGTTAATAATATGAGTTGGAATGATAATAGTGAGTGTAATAAGTATAGTAATTGTCGTTCTATCGATCTTATAAGCATAATATGGCTAATAATATGAGTTAGGTTGATAATAATAAGAGTAATAAGTATAGTAATTGTCGTTCTATCGATCATATAAGCATAATATGGCTAATAATATGAGTTAGATTGATAACAATAAGAGTAATGAGTATAGTAATTGTCGTCCTATCGATCATATAAGCATAATAAGGCTAATAATATGAGTTAGATTTATAATAATAGGAGTAGTAAGTGTAGTAATTGACGTTCTATCGGTCATATAACCATAATATGGCTAATAATATGAGTTAGATTGATAATAGTGAGTGTAATAAGTATAGAAATTGTCGTTCTATCGATCATATCTGCATAATATGGTTAATAATATGAGTTAGATTGATAATAATAAGAGTAATAAGTATAGTAATTGTTGTTCTATCGATCTTAATTGCATAATATGGTTAATAATATGAGTTGGAATGATAATAGTGAGTGTAATAAGTATAGTAATTGTCGTTCTATCGATCTTATAAGCATAATATGGCTAATAATATGAGTTAGGTTGATAATAATAAGAGTAATAAGTATAGTAATTGTCGTTCTATCGATCATATAAGCATAATATGGCTAATAATATGAGTTAGATTGATAATAACAAGAGTAGTGAGTATAGTAATTGTCGTTCTATCGATCATATAAGCATAATATGGCTAATAATATGAGTTAGATTGATAATAATAAGAGTAATAAGTATAGTAATTGTCGTTCTATCGGTCATATAACCATAATATCGCTAATAATATGAGTTAGATTTATAATAATAAGTGTAATAAGTATAGTAATTGTCGTTCTATCGATCATATAAGCACAATATGGCTAATAATATGAGTTAGATTGATAATAATAGGAGTAATAAGTATAGTAATTGTCGTTCTATCGAGCATATCTGCATAATATGTTTAATAAAATCAGTTGGATTGATAATAATAAGAGTAATAAGTATAGTAATTGTCGTTCTATCGATCATATAAGCATAATATGGCTAATAATATGAGTTAGATTGATAATAATAAGAGTTATAAGTATAGTAATTGCCGTTCTATCGATCATATAAGCATAATATGGCTAATAATATGAGTTAGATTGATAATAATAAGAACAATGAGTATAGTAATTGTCGTACTATCGGTCATATAAGCATAATATGGCTAATACTATGAGTTAGATTTATAATAACAAGAGTAATAAATATAGTAATTGTCGTTCTATCGATCATATCTGCATAATATGGTTAATAATATGAGTTACATTGATAATAGTAAGAGTAATGAGTATAGTAATTGTCGTACTATCGATCATATAAGCATAATATGGCTAATAATATGAGTTAGATTTATAATAATAAGTGTAATAAGTATAGTAATTGTCGTTCTATCGATCATATAAGCACAATATGGCTAATAATATGAGTTAGATTGATAATAATAGGGGTAATAAGTATAGTAATTGTCGTTCTATCGAGCATATCTGCATAATATGGTTAATAATATGAGTTCGATTCATAATAATAAGAGTAATAAGTATAGTAATTGTCGTTCTATCGATCATTTAAGCATAAAATGGCTAATAATGTGAGTTAGGTTGATAATAATAAGAGTAATAAGTGTAGTAATTGTCGTTCTATCGATCATATCTGCATAATATGGTTAATAATATGAGTTAGATTGATAATAATAAGAGCAATGAGTATAGTAATTGTCGTACTATCGATCATATAAGCATAATATGGCTAATAATATGAGTTAGATCGATAATGATAAGAGTAATAAGTACAATAATTGTCGTTCTATCGATCATATAAGCATAATATGGCTAATAATATGAGCTAGATCGATAATGATAAGAGTAATAAGTACAATAATTGTCGTTCTATCGATCATATAAGCATAATATGGTTAATAATATGAGTTAGATTGATAATAGTGAGTGTAATAATTATAGTAATTGTCGTTCTATCGATCATATTAGCATAATATGGTTAATAATATGAGTTAGATTGATAATAATAAGAGTAATAAGTATAGTAATTGTCGTTCTATCGATCATATAAGCATAATATGGTTAATAATATGAGTTAGATTGATAATAGTAAGAGTAATGAGTATAGTAATTGTCGTACTATCGATCATATAAGCATAATATGGCTAATAATATGAGTTAGATTTATAATAATAAGAGTAATAAGTATAGTAATTGTCGTTCTATCGATCATATAAGCACAATATGGCTAATAATATGAGTTAGATTGATAATAATAGGAGTAATAAGTATAGTAATTGTCGTTCTATCGAGCATATCTGCATAATATGGTTAATAAAATGAGTTAGATTGATAATAATAAGAGTAATAAATATAGTAATTGTCGTTCTATCGATCATATAAGCATAATATGGCTAATAATATGAGTTAGATTGATAATAACAAGAGTAGTGAGTATAGTAATTGTCGTTCTATCGATCATATAAGCATAATATGGCTAATAATATGAGTTAGATTGATAATAATAAGAGTAATAAGTATAGTAATTGTCGTTCTATCGGTCATATAACCATAATATCGCTAATAATATGAGTTAGATTGATAGTAGTGAGTGTAATAAGTATAGTAATTGTCGTTCTATCGATCATAAGCATAATATGGGTAATAATATGAGTTAGATTGATAATAATAAGAGTAATAAGTATAGTAATTGTCGTTCTATCGATCATAATTGCATAATATGGTTAATAATATGAGTTGGAATGATAATAGTGAGTGTAATAAGTATAGTAATTGTCGTTCTATCGATCTTATAAGCATAATATGGCTAATAATATGAGTTAGGTTGATAATAATAAGAGTAATAAGTATAGTAATTGTCGTTCTATCGATCATATAAGCATAATATGGCTAATAATATGAGTTAGATTGATAACAATAAGAGTAATGAGTATAGTAATTGTCGTCCTATCGATCATATAAGCATAATAAGGCTAATAATATGAGTTAGATTTATAATAATAGGAGTAGTAAGTGTAGTAATTGACGTTCTATCGGTCATATAACCATAATATGGCTAATAATATGAGTTAGATTGATAATAGTGAGTGTAATAAGTATAGAAATTGTCGTTCTATCGATCATATCTGCATAATATGGTTAATAATATGAGTTAGATTGATAATAATAAGAGTAATAAGTATAGTAATTGTTGTTCTATCGATCTTAATTGCATAATATGGTTAATAATATGAGTTGGAATGATAATAGTGAGTGTAATAAGTATAGTAATTGTCGTTCTATCGATCTTATAAGCATAATATGGCTAATAATATGAGTTAGGTTGATAATAATAAGAGTAATAAGTATAGTAATTGTCGTTCTATCGATCATATAAGCATAATATGGCTAATAATATGAGTTAGATTGATAATAACAAGAGTAGTGAGTATAGTAATTGTCGTTCTATCGATCATATAAGCATAATATGGCTAATAATATGAGTTAGATTGATAATAATAAGAGTAATAAGTATAGTAATTGTCGTTCTATCGGTCATATAACCATAATATCGCTAATAATATGAGTTAGATTTATAATAATAAGTGTAATAAGTATAGTAATTGTCGTTCTATCGATCATATAAGCACAATATGGCTAATAATATGAGTTAGATTGATAATAATAGGAGTAATAAGTATAGTAATTGTCGTTCTATCGAGCATATCTGCATAATATGTTTAATAAAATCAGTTGGATTGATAATAATAAGAGTAATAAGTATAGTAATTGTCGTTCTATCGATCATATAAGCATAATATGGCTAATAATATGAGTTAGATTGATAATAATAAGAGTTATAAGTATAGTAATTGCCGTTCTATCGATCATATAAGCATAATATGGCTAATAATATGAGTTAGATTGATAATAATAAGAACAATGAGTATAGTAATTGTCGTACTATCGGTCATATAAGCATAATATGGCTAATACTATGAGTTAGATTTATAATAACAAGAGTAATAAATATAGTAATTGTCGTTCTATCGATCATATAAGCACAATATGGCTAATAATATGAGTTAGATTGATAATAATAGGGGTAATAAGTATAGTAATTGTCGTTCTATCGAGCATATCTGCATAATATGGTTAATAATATGAGTTAGATTTATAATAATAAGTGTAATAAGTATAGTAATTGTCGTTCTATCGATCATATAAGCACAATATGGCTAATAATATGAGTTAGATTGATAATAATAGGGGTAATAAGTATAGTAATTGTCGTTCTATCGAGCATATCTGCATAATATGGTTAATAATATGAGTTCGATTCATAATAATAAGAGTAATAAGTATAGTAATTGTCGTTCTATCGATCATTTAAGCATAAAATGGCTAATAATGTGAGTTAGGTTGATAATAATAAGAGTAATAAGTGTAGTAATTGTCGTTCTATCGATCATATCTGCATAATATGGTTAATAATATGAGTTAGATTGATAATAATAAGAGCAATGAGTATAGTAATTGTCGTACTATCGATCATATAAGCATAATATGGCTAATAATATGAGTTAGATCGATAATGATAAGAGTAATAAGTACAATAATTGTCGTTCTATCGATCATATAAGCATAATATGGCTAATAATATGAGCTAGATCGATAATGATAAGAGTAATAAGTACAATAATTGTCGTTCTATCGATCATATAAGCATAATATGGTTAATAATATGAGTTAGATTGATAATAGTGAGTGTAATAAGTATAGTAATTGTCGTTCTATCGATCATATTAGCATAATATGGTTAATAATATGAGTTAGATTGATAATAATAAGAGTAATAAGTATAGTAATTGTCGTTCTATCGATCATATAAGCATAATATGGTTAATAATATGAGTTAGATTGATAATAGTAAGAGTAATGAGTATAGTAATTGTCGTACTACCGATCATATAAGCATAATATGGCTAATAATATGAGTTAGATTTATAATAATAAGAGTAATAAGTATAGTAATTGTCGTTCTATCGATCATATAAGCATAATATGGCTAATAATATGAGTTAGGTTGATAATAATAAGAGTAATGAGTATAGTAATTGTCGTCCTATCGATCATATAAGCATAATAAGGCTAATAATATGAGTTAGATTTATAATAATAGGAGTAGTAAGTATAGTAATTGACGTTCTATCGGTCATATAACCATAATATGGCTAATAATATGAGTTAGATTGATAATAGTGAGTGTAATAAGTATAGAAATTGTCGTTCTATCGATCATATCTGCATAATATGGTTAATAATATGAGTTAGATTGATAATAATAAGAGCAATGAGTATAGTAATTGTCGTACTATCGATCATATAAGCATAATATGGCTAATAGTTTGAGTTAGATTTATAATAATAAGAGCAATGAGTATAGTAATTGTCGTTCTATCGGTCATATAACCATAATATGGCTAATAATGTGAGTTAGATTGATAATAGTGAGTGTAATAAATATAGTAATTGTCGTTCTATCGCTCATATAAGCAAAATATGGCTAATAATATGAGTTAGATTGATAATAATAAGAGTAATAAGTATAGTAATTGTCGTTCTATCGGTCATATAAGCACAATATGGCTAATAATATGAGTTAGATTGATAATAATAGGAGTAATAAGTATAGTAATTGTCGTTCTATCGAGCATATCTGCATAATATGGTTAATAAAATGAGTTAGATTGATAATAATAAGAGTAATAAGTATAGTAATTGTCGTTCTATCGATCATATAAGCATAATATGGCTAATAATATGAGTTAGATTGATAATAACAAGAGTAGTGAGTATAGTAATTGTCGTTCTATCGATCATATAAGCATAATATGGCTAATAATATGAGTTAGATTGATAATAATAAGAGTAATAAGTATAGTAATTGTCGTTCTATCGATCATTTAAGCATAATATGGCTAATAATATGAGTTAGATTGATAATAATAAGTGTAATAAGTATAGTAATTGTCGTTCTATCGATCATAATTGCATAATATGGTTAATAATATGAGTTCGATTCATAATAATAAGAGTAATAAGTATAGTAATTGTCGTTCTATCGATCATTTAAGCATAAAATGGCTAATAATGTGAGTTAGGTTGATAATAATAAGAGTAATAGTGTAGTAATTGTCGTTCTATCGATCATATCTGCATAATATGGTTAATATATGAGTTAGATTGATAATAATAAGAGCAATGAGTATAGTAATTGCCGTACTATCGATCATATAAGCGTAATATGGCTAATAATATGAGTTAGGTTGATAATAATAAGAGTAATAAGTATAGTAAATGGTCGTGCTATCGATCATATCTGCATAATATTGTTAATAATATGAGTTAGATTGATAATAGTGAGTGTAATAAGTATAGTAATTGTCGTTCTATCGATCATATTAGCCATAATATGGTTAATAATGTGAGTTAGATTGATACTAATAAGAGTAATAAGTATAGTAATTGTCGTTCTATCGATCATATAAGCATAATATGGCTAATAATATGAGTTAGATTTATAATAATAAGAGTAATAAGTATAGTAATTGTCGTTCTATCGATCATATTAGCATAATATGGCTAATAATATGAGTTAGATCGATATTGATAAGAGTAATAAGTACAATAATTGTCGTTCTATCGATCATATAAGCATAATATGGCTAATAATATGAGCTAGATCGATAATGATAAGGAGTAATAAGTACAATAATTGTCGTTCTATCGATCATATAAGCATTATATGGTTAATAATATGAGTTAGATTGATAATAGTGAGTGTAATAAGTATAGTAATTGTCGTTCTATCGATCATATTAGCATAATATGGTTAATAATATGTGTTAGATTGATAGTAATAAGAGTAATAAGTATAGTAATTGTCGTTCTATCGATCATATAAGCATAATATGGTTAATAATATGAGTTAGATTGATTATAGTAAGAGTAATGAGTATAGTAATTGTCGTACTATCGATCATATAAGCATAATATGGCTAATAATATGAGTTAGATTTATAATAATAAGAGTAATACGTATAGTAATTGTCGTTCTATCGATCATATAAGCACAATATGGCTAATAATATGAGTTAGATTGATAATAATAGGAGTAATAAGTATAGTAATTGTCGTTCTATCGAGCATATCTGCATAATATGGTTAATAAAATGAGTTAGATTGATAATAATAAGAGTAATAAGTATAGTAATTGTCGTTCTATCGATCATATAAGCATAATATGGCTAATAATATGAGTTAGATTGATAATAACAAGAGTAGTGAGTATAGTAATTGTCGTTCTATCGATCATATAAGCATAATATGGCTAATAATATGAGTTAGTTTGATAATAATAAGAGAAATAAGTATAGTAATTGTCGTTCTATCGGTCATATAACCATAATATCGCTAATAATATGAGTTAGATTGATAATAGTGAGTGTAATAAGTATAGTAATTGTCGTTCTATCGATCATAAGCATAATATGGGTAATAATATGAGTTAGATTGATAATAATAAGAGTAATAAGTATAGTAATTGTCGTTCTATCGATCATAATTGCATAATATGGTTAATAATATGAGTTGGAATGATAATAGTGAGTGTAATAAGTATAGTAATTGTCGTTCTATCGATCTTATAAGCATAATATGGCTAATAATGTGAGTTAGATTGATAATAATAAGAGTAATAAGTATAGTAATTGTCGTTCTATCGATCATATAAGCATAATATGGCTAATAATATGAGTTAGATTTATAATAATAAGAGTAATAAGTATAGTAATTGTCGTTCTATCGATCATATTAGCATAATATGGCTAATAATATGAGTTAGATCGATAATGATAAGAGTAATAAGTACAATAATTGTCGTTCTATCGATCATATAAGCTTAATATGGCTAATAATATGAGCTAGATCGATAATGATAAGAGTAATAAGTACAATAATTGTCGTTCTATCGATCATATAAGCATAATATGGTTAATAATATGAGTTAGATTGATAATAGTGAGTGTAATAAGTATAGTAATTGTCGTTCTATCGATCATATTAGCATAATATGGTTAATAATATGTGTTAGATTGATAGTAATAAGAGTAATAAGTATAGTAATTGTCGTTCTATCGATCATATAAGCATAATATGGTTAATAATATGAGTTAGATTGATAATAGTAAGAGTAATGAGTATAGTAATTGTCGTACTATCGATCATATAAGCATAATATGGCTAATAATATGAGTTAGATTTATAATAATAAGAGTAATAAGTATAGTAATTGTCGTTCTATCGATCATATAAGCACAATATGGCTAATAATATGAGTTAGATTGATAATAATAGGAGTAATAAGTATAGTAATTGTCGTTCTATCGAGCATATCTGCATAATATGGTTAATAAAATGAGTTAGATTGATAATAATAAGAGTAATAAGTATAGTAATTGTCGTTCTATCGATCATATAAGCATAATATGGCTAATAATATGAGTTAGATTGATAATAACAAGAGTAGTGAGTATAGTAATTGTCGTTCTATCGATCATATAAGCATAATATGGCTAATAATATGAGTTAGTTTGATAATAATAAGAGAAATAAGTATAGTAATTGTCGTTCTATCGGTCATATAACCATAATATCGCTAATAATATGAGTTAGATTGATAATAGTGAGTGTAATAAGTATAGTAATTGTCGTTCTATCGATCATAAGCATAATATGGGTAATAATATGAGTTAGATTGATAATAATAAGAGTAATAAGTATAGTAATTGTCGTTCTATCGATCATAATTGCATAATATGGTTAATAATATGAGTTGGAATGATAATAGTGAGTGTAATAAGTATAGTAATTGTCGTTCTATCGATCTTATAAGCATAATATGGCTAATAATATGAGTTAGGTTGATAATAATAAGAGTAATAAGTATAGTAATTGTCGTTCTATCGATCATATAAGCATAATATGGCTAATAATATGAGTTAGATTGATAATAATAAGAGTAATGAGTATAGTAATTGTCGTCCTATCGATCATATAAGCATAATAAGGCTAATAATATGAGTTAGATTTATAATAATAGGAGTAGTAAGTGTAGTAATTGACGTTCTATCGGTCATATAACCATAATATGGCTAATAATATGAGTTAGATTGATAATAGTGAGTGTAATAAGTATAGAAATTGTCGTTCTATCGATCATATCTGCATAATATGGTTAATAATATGAGTTAGATTGATAATAATAAGAGTAGTAAGTATAGTAATTGTCGTTCTATCGATCATAATTACATAATATGGTTAATAATATGAGTTGGAATGATAATAGTGAGTGTAATAAGTATAGTAATTGTCGTTCTATCGACCTTATAAGCATAATATGGCTAATAATATGAGTTAGGTTGATAATAATAAGAGTAATAAGTATAGTAATTGTCGTTCTATCGATCATATAAGCATAATATGGCTAATAATATGAGTTAGACTGATAATAACAAGAGTAGTGAGTATAGTAATTGTCGTTCTATCGATCATATAAGCATAATATGGCTAATAATATGAGTTAGATTGATAATAATAAGAGTAATAAGTATAGTAATTGTCGTTCTATCGATCATTTAAGCATAATATGGCTAATAATATGAGTTAGATTGATAATAATAAGTGTAATAAGTATAGTAATTGTCGTTCTATCGATCATAATTGCATAATATGGTTAATAATATGAGTTCGATTCATAATAATAAGAGTAATAAGTATAGTAATTGTCGTTCTATCGATCATTTAAGCATAAAATGGCTAATAATGTGAGTTAGGTTGATAATAATAAGAGTAATAAGTGTAGTAATTGTCGTTCTATCGATCATATCTGCATAATATGGTTAATAATATGAGTTAGAATGATAATAGTGATTGTAATAAATATCGTAATTGTTGTTCTGTCGATCATATAAGCACAATATGTCTAATAATATGAGTTAGATTGATAATAATAAGAGTAATAAGTATAGTAATTGTCGTTCTATCGGTCATATAACCATAATATCGCTAATAATATGTGTTAGATTGATAATAGTGAGTGTAATAAGTATAGTAATTGTCGTTCTATCGATCATAAGCATAATATGGGTAATACTATGAGTTAGATTGATAATAATAAGAGTAATAGGTATAGTAATTGTCGTTCTATCGATCATATAAGCATAATATGGCTAATAATATGAGTTAGATTGATAATAATAAGAGTAATAAGTATAGTAATTGTCGTTCTATCGATCATAATTGCATAATATGGTTAATAATATGAGTTGGAATGATAATAGTGAGTGTAATAAGTATAGTAATTGTCGTTCTATCGATCTTATAAGCATAATATGGCTAATAATATGAGTTAGGTTGATAATAATAAGAGTAATAAGTATAGTAATTGTCGTTCTATCGATCATATAAGCATAATATGGCTAATAATATGAGTTAGACTGATAATAACAAGAGTAGTGAGTATAGTAATTGTCGTTCTATCGATCATATAAGCATAATATGGCTAATACTATGAGTTAGATTTATAATAACAAGAGTAATAAATATAGTAATTGTCGTTCTATCGATCATATCTGCATAATATGGTTAATAATATGAGTTAGATTGATAATAGTAAGAGTAATGAGTATAGTAATTGTCGTACTATCGATCATATAAGCATAATATGGCTAATAATATGAGTTAGATTTATAATAATAAGAGTAATAAGTATAGTAATTGTCGTTCTATCGATCATATAAGCACAATATGGCTAATAATATGAGTTAGATTGATAATAATAGGAGTAATAAGTATAGTAATTGTCGTTCTATCGAGCATATCTGCATAATATGGTTAATAAAATGAGTTAGATTGATAATAATAAGAGTAATAAGTATAGTAATTGTCGTTCTATCGATCATATAAGCATAATATGGCTAATAATATGAGTTAGATTGATAATAACAAGAGTAGTGAGTATAGTAATTGTCGTTCTATCGATCATATAAGCATAATATGGCTAATAATATGAGTTAGATTGATAATAATAAGAGTAATAAGTATAGTAATTGTCGTTCTATCGATCATTTGAGCATAATATGGCTAATAATATGAGTTAGATTGATAATAATAAGTGTAATAAGTATAGTAATTGTCGTTCTATCGATCATAATTGCATAATATGGTTAATAATATGAGTTCGATTCATAATAATAAGAGTAATAAGTATAGTAATTGTCGTTCTATCGATCATTTAAGCATAAAATGGCTAATAATGTGAGTTAGGTTGATAATAATAAGAGTAATAAGTGTAGTAATTGTCGTTCTATCGATCATATCTGCATAATATGGTTAATAATATGAGTTCGATTCATAATAATAAGAGTAATAAGTATAGTAATTGTCGTTCTATCGATCATTTAAGCATAAAATGGCTAATAATGTGAGTTAGGTTGATAATAATAAGAGTAATAAGTGTAGTAATTGTCGTTCTATCGATCATATCTGCATAATATGGTTAATAATATGAGTTAGATTGATAATAATAAGAGCAATGAGTATAGTAATTGTCGTACTATCGATCATATAAGCATAATATGGCTAATAATATGAGTTAGGTTGATAATAATAAGAGTAATAAGTATAGTAAATGTCGTGCTATCGATCATATCTGCATAATATTGTTAATAATATGAGTTAGATTGATAATAATAGGAGTAGTAAGTGTAGTAATTGACGTTCTATCGGTCATATAACCATAATATGGCTAATAATATGAGTTAGATTGATAATAGTGAGTGTAATAAGTATAGAAATTGTCGTTCTATCGATCATATCTGCATAATATGGTTAATAATATGAGTTAGATTGATAATAATAAGAGTAGTAAGTATAGTAATTGTCGTTCTATCGATCATAATTGCATAATATGGTTAATAATATGAGTTGGAATGATAATAGTGATTGTAATAAATATCGTAATTGTTGTTCTGTCGATCATATAAGCACAATATGTCTAATAATATGAGTTAGATTGATAATAATAAGAGTAATAAGTATAGTAATTGTCGTTCTATCGGTCATATAACCATAATATCGCTAATAATATGTGTTAGATTGATAATAGTGAGTGTAATAAGTATAGTAATTGTCGTTCTATCGATCATAAGCATAATATGGGTAATACTATGAGTTAGATTGATAATAATAAGAGTAATAGGTATAGTAATTGTCGTTCTATCGATCATATAAGCATAATATGGCTAATAATATGAGTTAGATTGATAATAATAAGAGTAATAAGTATAGTAATTGTCGTTCTATCGATCATATAAGCACAATATGGCTAATAATATGAGTTATATTGATAATAATAAGAGCTATAAGTATAGTAATTGCCGTTCTATCGATCATATAAGCATAATATGGCTAATAATATGAGTTAGATTGATAATAATAAGTGTAATAAGTATAGTAATTGTCGTTCTATCGATCATAATTGCATAATATGGTTAATAATATGAGTTAGATTGATAATAATAAGAACAATGAGTATAGTAATTGTCGTACTATCGGTCATATAATCATAATATGGCTAATACTATGAGTTAGATTTATAATAACAAGAGTAATAAATATAGTAATTGTCGTTCTATCGATCATATCTGCATAATATGGTTAATAATATGAGTTAGATTGATAATAGTAAGAGTAATGAGTATAGTAATTGTCGTACTATCGATCATATAAGCATAATATGGCTAATAATATGAGTTAGATTTATAATAATAAGAGTAATAAGTATAGTAATTGTCGTTCTATCGATCATATAAGCACAATATGGCTAATAATATGAGTTAGATTGATAATAATAGGAGTAATAAGTATAGTAATTGTCGTTCTATCGAGCATATCTGCATAATATGGTTAATAAAATGAGTTAGATTGATAATAATAAGAGTAATAAGTATAGTAATTGTCGTTCTATCGATCATATAAGCATAATATGGCTAATAATATGAGTTAGATTGATAATAACAAGAGTAGTGAGTATAGTAATTGTCGTTCTATCGATCATATAAGCATAATATGGCTAATAATATGAGTTAGATTGATAATAATAAGAGTAATAAGTATAGTAATTGTCGTTCTATCGATCATTTAAGCATAATATGGCTAATAATATGAGTTAGATTGATAATAATAAGTGTAATAAGTATAGTAATTGTCGTTCTATCGATCATAATTGCATAATATGGTTAATAATATGAGTTCGATTCATAATAATAAGAGTAATAAGTATAGTAATTGTCGTTCTATCGATCATTTAAGCATAAAATGGCTAATAATGTGAGTTAGGTTGATAATAATAAGAGTAATAAGTGTAGTAATTGTCGTTCTATCGATCATATCTGCATAATATGGTTAATAATATGAGTTAGATTGATAATAATAAGAGCAATGAGTATAGTAATTGTCGTACTATCGATCATATAAGCATAATATGGCTAATAATATGAGTTAGGTTGATAATAATAAGAGTAATAAGTATAGTAAATGTCGTGCTATCGATCATATCTGCATAATATTGTTAATAATATGAGTTAGATTGATAATAATAAGAGTAATAAGTATAGTAATTGTCGTTCTATCGATCATATAAGCATAATATGGCTAATAATATGAGTTAGATTTATAATAATAAGAGTAATAAGTATAGTAATTGTCGTTCTATCGATCATATAAGCATAATATGGCTAATAATATGAGTTAGATCGATAATGATAAGAGTAATAAGTACATTAATTGTCGTTCTATCGATCATATAAGCATAATATGGCTAATAATATGAGCTAGATCGATAATGATAAGAGTAATAAGTACAATAATTGTCGTTCTATCGATCATATAAGCATAATATGGTTAATAATATGAGTTAGATTGATAATAGTGAGTGTAATAAGTATAGTAATTGTCGTTCTATCGATCATATTAGCATAATATGGTTAATAATATGAGTTAGATTGATAATAATAAGAGTAATAAGTATAGTAATTGTCGTTCTATCGATCATATAAGCATAATATGGCTAATAATATGAGTTAGATTTATAATAATAAGAGTAATAAGTATAGTAATTGTCGTTCTATCGATCATAATTGCATAATATGGTTAATAATATGAGTTAGATTGATAATAATAAGAACAATGAGTATAGTAATTGTCGTACTATCGGTCATATAATCATAATATGGCTAATACTATGAGTTAGATTTATAATAACAAGAGTAATAAATATAGTAATTGTCGTTCTATCGATCATATCTGCATAATATGGTTAATAATATGAGTTAGATTGATAATAGTAAGAGTAATGAGTATAGTAATTGTCGTACTATCGATCATATAAGCATAATATGGCTAATAATATGAGTTAGATTTATAATAATAAGAGTAATAAGTATAGTAATTGACGTTCTATCGGTCATATAACCATAATATGGCTAATAATATGAGTTAGATTGATAATAGTGAGTGTAATAAGTATAGAAATTGTCGTTCTATCGATCATATCTGCATAATATGGTTAATAATATGAGTTAGATTGATAATAATAAGAGTAGTAAGTATAGTAATTGTCGTTCTATCGATCATAATTGCATAATATGGTTAATAATATGAGTTGGAATGATAATAGTGATTGTAATAAATATCGTAATTGTTGTTCTGTCGATCATATAAGCACAATATGTCTAATAATATGAGTTAGATTGATAATAATAAGAGTAATAAGTATAGTAATTGTCGTTCTATCGGTCATATAACCATAATATCGCTAATAATATGTGTTAGATTGATAATAGTGAGTGTAATAAGTATAGTAATTGTCGTTCTATCGATCATAAGCATAATATGGGTAATACTATGAGTTAGATTGATAATAATAAGAGTAATAGGTATAGTAATTGTCGTTCTATCGATCATATAAGCATAATATGGCTAATAATATGAGTTAGATTGATAATAATAAGAGTAATAAGTATAGTAATTGTCGTTCTATCGATCATATAAGCACAATATGGCTAATAATATGAGTTATATTGATAATAATAAGAGCTATAAGTATAGTAATTGCCGTTCTATCGATCATATAAGCATAATATGGCTAATAATATGAGTTAGATTGATAATAATAAGTGTAATAAGTATAGTAATTGTCGTTCTATCGATCATAATTGCATAATATGGTTAATAATATGAGTTAGATTGATAATAATAAGAACAATGAGTATAGTAATTGTCGTACTATCGGTCATATAATCATAATATGGCTAATACTATGAGTTAGATTTATAATAACAAGAGTAATAAATATAGTAATTGTCGTTCTATCGATCATATCTGCATAATATGGTTAATAATATGAGTTAGATTGATAATAGTAAGAGTAATGAGTATAGTAATTGTCGTACTATCGATCATATAAGCATAATATGGCTAATAATATGAGTTAGATTTATAATAATAAGAGTAATAAGTATAGTAATTGTCGTTCTATCGATCATATAAGCACAATATGGCTAATAATATGAGTTAGGTTGATAATAATAAGAGTAATAAGTATAGTAAATGTCGTGCTATCGATCATATCTGCATAATATTGTTAATAATATGAGTTAGATTGATAATAGTGAGTGTAATAAGTATAGTAATTGTCGTTCTATCGATCATTTAAGCATAAAATGGCTAATAATGTGAGTTAGGTTGATAATAATAAGAGTAATAAGTGTAGTAATTGTCGTTCTATCGATCATATCTGCATAATATGGTTAATAATATGAGTTCGATTCATAATAATAAGAGTAATAAGTATAGTAATTGTCGTTCTATCGATCATTTAAGCATAAAATGGCTAATAATGTGAGTTAGGTTGATAATAATAAGAGTAATAAGTGTAGTAATTGTCGTTCTATCGATCATATCTGCATAATATGGTTAATAATATGAGTTAGATTGATAATAATAAGAGCAATGAGTATAGTAATTGTCGTACTATCGATCATATAAGCATAATATGGCTAATAATATGAGTTAGGTTGATAATAATAAGAGTAATAAGTATAGTAAATGTCGTGCTATCGATCATATCTGCATAATATTGTTAATAATATGAGTTAGATTGATAATAATAGGAGTAGTAAGTGTAGTAATTGACGTTCTATCGGTCATATAACCATAATATGGCTAATAATATGAGTTAGATTGATAATAGTGAGTGTAATAAGTATAGAAATTGTCGTTCTATCGATCATATCTGCATAATATGGTTAATAATATGAGTTAGATTGATAATAATAAGAGTAGTAAGTATAGTAATTGTCGTTCTATCGATCATAATTGCATAATATGGTTAATAATATGAGTTGGAATGATAATAGTGATTGTAATAAATATCGTAATTGTTGTTCTGTCGATCATATAAGCACAATATGTCTAATAATATGAGTTAGATTGATAATAATAAGAGTAATAAGTATAGTAATTGTCGTTCTATCGGTCATATAACCATAATATCGCTAATAATATGTGTTAGATTGATAATAGTGAGTGTAATAAGTATAGTAATTGTCGTTCTATCGATCATAAGCATAATATGGGTAATACTATGAGTTAGATTGATAATAATAAGAGTAATAGGTATAGTAATTGTCGTTCTATCGATCATATAAGCATAATATGGCTAATAATATGAGTTAGATTGATAATAATAAGAGTAATAAGTATAGTAATTGTCGTTCTATCGATCATATAAGCACAATATGGCTAATAATATGAGTTATATTGATAATAATAAGAGCTATAAGTATAGTAATTGCCGTTCTATCGATCATATAAGCATAATATGGCTAATAATATGAGTTAGATTGATAATAATAAGTGTAATAAGTATAGTAATTGTCGTTCTATCGATCATAATTGCATAATATGGTTAATAATATGAGTTAGATTGATAATAATAAGAACAATGAGTATAGTAATTGTCGTACTATCGGTCATATAATCATAATATGGCTAATACTATGAGTTAGATTTATAATAACAAGAGTAATAAATATAGTAATTGTCGTTCTATCGATCATATCTGCATAATATGGTTAATAATATGAGTTAGATTGATAATAGTAAGAGTAATGAGTATAGTAATTGTCGTACTATCGATCATATAAGCATAATATGGCTAATAATATGAGTTAGATTTATAATAATAAGAGTAATAAGTATAGTAATTGTCGTTCTATCGATCATATAAGCACAATATGGCTAATAATATGAGTTAGATTGATAATAATAGGAGTAATAAGTATAGTAATTGTCGTTCTATCGAGCATATCTGCATAATATGGTTAATAAAATGAGTTAGATTGATAATAATAAGAGTAATAAGTATAGTAATTGTCGTTCTATCGATCATATAAGCATAATATGGCTAATAATATGAGTTAGATTGATAATAACAAGAGTAGTGAGTATAGTAATTGTCGTTCTATCGATCATATAAGCATAATATGGCTAATAATATGAGTTAGATTGATAATAATAAGAGTAATAAGTATAGTAATTGTCGTTCTATCGATCATTTAAGCATAATATGGCTAATAATATGAGTTAGATTGATAATAATAAGTGTAATAAGTATAGTAATTGTCGTTCTATCGATCATAATTGCATAATATGGTTAATAATATGAGTTCGATTCATAATAATAAGAGTAATAAGTATAGTAATTGTCGTTCTATCGATCATTTAAGCATAAAATGGCTAATAATGTGAGTTAGGTTGATAATAATAAGAGTAATAAGTGTAGTAATTGTCGTTCTATCGATCATATCTGCATAATATGGTTAATAATATGAGTTAGATTGATAATAATAAGAGCAATGAGTATAGTAATTGTCGTACTATCGATCATATAAGCATAATATGGCTAATAATATGAGTTAGGTTGATAATAATAAGAGTAATAAGTATAGTAAATGTCGTGCTATCGATCATATCTGCATAATATTGTTAATAATATGAGTTAGATTGATAATAATAAGAGTAATAAGTATAGTAATTGTCGTTCTATCGATCATATAAGCATAATATGGCTAATAATATGAGTTAGATTTATAATAATAAGAGTAATAAGTATAGTAATTGTCGTTCTATCGATCATATAAGCATAATATGGCTAATAATATGAGTTAGATCGATAATGATAAGAGTAATAAGTACATTAATTGTCGTTCTATCGATCATATAAGCATAATATGGCTAATAATATGAGCTAGATCGATAATGATAAGAGTAATAAGTACAATAATTGTCGTTCTATCGATCATATAAGCATAATATGGTTAATAATATGAGTTAGATTGATAATAGTGAGTGTAATAAGTATAGTAATTGTCGTTCTATCGATCATATTAGCATAATATGGTTAATAATATGAGTTAGATTGATAATAATAAGAGTAATAAGTATAGTAATTGTCGTTCTATCGATCATATAAGCATAATATGGCTAATAATATGAGTTAGATTTATAATAATAAGAGTAATAAGTATAGTAATTGTCGTTCTATCGATCATATAAGCACAATATGGCTAATAATATGAGTTAGATTGATAATAATAGGAGTAATAAGTATAGTAATTGTCGTTCTATCGAGCATATCTGCATAATATGGTTAATAAAATGAGTTAGATTGATAATAATAAGAGTAATAAGTATAGTAATTGTCGTTCTATCGATCATATAAGCATAATATGGCTAATAATATGAGTTAGATTGATAATAACAAGAGTAGTGAGTATAGTAATTGTCGTTCTATCGATCATATAAGCATAATATGGCTAATAATATGAGTTAGATTGATAATAAAAAGAGTAATAAGTATAGTAATTGTCGTTCTATCGATCATTTAAGCATAATATGGCTAATAATATGAGTTAGATTGATAATAATAAGTGTAATAAGTATAGTAATTGTCGTTCTATCGATCATAATTGCATAATATGGTTAATAATATGAGTTCGATTCATAATAATAAGAGTAATAAGTATAGTAATTGTCGTTCTATCGATCATTTAAGCATAAAATGGCTAATAATGTGAGTTAGGTTGATAATAATAAGAGTAATAAGTGTAGTAATTGTCGTTCTATCGATCATATCTGCATAATATGGTTAATAATATGAGTTAGATTGATAATAATAAGAGCAATGAGTATAGTAATTGTCGTACTATCGATCATATAAGCATAATATGGCTAATAATATGAGTTAGGTTGATAATAATAAGAGTAATAAGTATAGTAAATGTCGTGCTATCGATCATATCTGCATAATATTGTTAATAATATGAGTTAGATTGATAATAGTGAGTGTAATAAGTATAGTAATTGTCGCTCTATCGATCATATTAGCATAATATGGTTAATAATGTGAGTTAGATTGATAATAATAAGAGTAATAAGTATAGTAATTGTCGTTCTATCGATCATATAAGCATAATATGGCTAATAATATGAGTTAGATTTATAATAATAAGAGTAATAAGTATAGTAATTGTCGTTCTATCGATCATATAAGCATAATATGGCTAATAATATGAGTTAGATCGATAATGATAAGAGTAATAAGTACATTAATTGTCGTTCTATCGATCATATAAGCATAATATGGCTAATAATATGAGCTAGATCGATAATGATAAGAGTAATAAGTACAATAATTGTCGTTCTATCGATCATATAAGCATAATATGGTTAATAATATGAGTTAGATTGATAATAGTGAGTGTAATAAGTATAGTAATTGTCGTTCTATCGATCATATTAGCATAATATGGTTAATAATATGAGTTAGATTGATAATAATAAGAGTAATAAGTATAGTAATTGTCGTTCTATCGATCATATAAGCATAATATGGCTAATAATATGAGTTAGGTTGATAATAATAAGAGTAATGAGTATAGTAATTGTCGCCCTATCGATCATATAAGCATAATAAGGCTAATAATATGAGTTAGATTTATAATAATAGGAGTAGTAAGTATAGTAATTGACGTTCTATCGGTCATATAACCATAATATGGCTAATAATATGAGTTAGATTGATAATAGTGAGTGTAATAAGTATAGAAATTGTCGTTCTGTCGATCATATCTGCATAATATGGTTAATAATATGAGTTAGATTGATAATAATAAGAGCAATGAGTATAGTAATTGTCGTACTATCGATCATATAAGCATAATATGGCTAATAGTTTGAGTTAGATTTATAATAATAAGAGTAATAAGTATAGTAATTGTCGTTCTATCGATCATATAAGCATAATATGGCTAATAATATGTGTTAGATTGATAATAGTGAGTGTAATAAGTATAGTAATTGTCGTTCTATCGATCATAAGCATAATATGGGTAATACTATGAGTTAGATTGATAATAATAAGAGTAATAAGTATAGTAATTGTCGTTCTATCGATCATATAAGCATAATATGGCTAATAATATGAGTTAGATTGATAATAATAAGAGTAATAAGTATGGTAATTGTCGTTCTATCGATCATATAAGCACAATATGGCTAATAATATGAGTTAGATTGATAATAATAAGAGTTATAAGTATAGTAATTGCCGTTCTATCGATCATATAAGCATAATATGGCTAATAATATGAGTTAGATTGATAATAATAAGTGTAATAAGTATAGTAACTGCCGTTCTATCGATCATATAAGCATAATATGGTTAATAATATGAGTTAGATTGATAATAATAAGAACAATGAGTATAGTAATTGTCGTACTATCGGTCATATAATCATAATATGGCTAATACTATGAGTTAGATTTATAATAACAAGAGTAATAAGTATAGTAATTGTCGTTCTATCGATCATTTAAGCATAATATGGCTAATAATATGAGTTAGATTGATAATAATAAGTGTAATAAGTATAGTAATTGTCGTTCTATCGATCATAATTGCATAATATGGTTAATAATATGAGTTCGATTCATAATAATAAGAGTAATAAGTATAGTAATTGTCGTTCTATCGATCATTTAAGCATAAAATGGCTAATAATGTGAGTTAGGTTGATAATAATAAGAGTAATAAGTGTAGTAATTGTCGTTCTATCGATCATATCTGCATAATATGGTTAATAATATGAGTTAGATTGATAATAATAAGAGCAATGAGTATAGTAATTGTCGTACTATCGATCATATAAGCATAATATGGCTAATAATATGAGTTAGGTTGATAATAATAAGAGTAATAGGTATAGTAATTGTCGTTCTATCGATCATATAAGCATAATATGGCTAATAATATGAGTTAGATTGATAATAATAAGAGTAATAAGTATAGTAATTGTCGTTCTATCGATCATATAAGCACAATATGGCTAATAATATGAGTTATATTGATAATAATAAGAGCTATAAGTATAGTAATTGCCGTTCTATCGATCATATAAGCATAATATGGCTAATAATATGAGTTAGATTGATAATAATAAGTGTAATAAGTATAGTAATTGTCGTTCTATCGATCATAATTGCATAATATGGTTAATAATATGAGTTAGATTGATAATAATAAGAACAATGAGTATAGTAATTGTCGTACTATCGGTCATATAATCATAATATGGCTAATACTATGAGTTAGATTTATAATAACAAGAGTAATAAATATAGTAATTGTCGTTCTATCGATCATATCTGCATAATATGGTTAATAATATGAGTTAGATTGATAATAGTAAGAGTAATGAGTATAGTAATTGTCGTACTATCGATCATATAAGCATAATATGGCTAATAATATGAGTTAGATTTATAATAATAAGAGTAATAAGTATAGTAATTGTCGTTCTATCGATCATATAAGCACAATATGGCTAATAATATGAGTTAGATTGATAATAATAGGAGTAATAAGTATAGTAATTGTCGTTCTATCGAGCATATCTGCATAATATGGTTAATAAAATGAGTTAGATTGATAATAATAAGAGTAATAAGTATAGTAATTGTCGTTCTATCGATCATATAAGCATAATATGGCTAATAATATGAGTTAGATTGATAATAACAAGAGTAGTGAGTATAGTAATTGTCGTTCTATCGATCATATAAGCATAATATGGCTAATAATATGAGTTAGATTGATAATAATAAGAGTAATAAGTATAGTAATTGTCGTTCTATCGATCATTTAAGCATAATATGGCTAATAATATGAGTTAGATTGATAATAATAAGTGTAATAAGTATAGTAATTGTCGTTCTATCGATCATAATTGCATAATATGGTTAATAATATGAGTTCGATTCATAATAATAAGAGTAATAAGTATAGTAATTGTCGTTCTATCGATCATTTAAGCATAAAATGGCTAATAATGTGAGTTAGGTTGATAATAATAAGAGTAATAAGTGTAGTAATTGTCGTTCTATCGATCATATCTGCATAATATGGTTAATAATATGAGTTAGATTGATAATAATAAGAGCAATGAGTATAGTAATTGTCGTACTATCGATCATATAAGCATAATATGGCTAATAATATGAGTTAGGTTGATAATAATAAGAGTAATAAGTATAGTAAATGTCGTGCTATCGATCATATCTGCATAATATTGTTAATAATATGAGTTAGATTGATAATAATAAGAGTAATAAGTATAGTAATTGTCGTTCTATCGATCATATAAGCATAATATGGCTAATAATATGAGTTAGATTTATAATAATAAGAGTAATAAGTATAGTAATTGTCGTTCTATCGATCATATAAGCATAATATGGCTAATAATATGAGTTAGATCGATAATGATAAGAGTAATAAGTACATTAATTGTCGTTCTATCGATCATATAAGCATAATATGGCTAATAATATGAGCTAGATCGATAATGATAAGAGTAATAAGTACAATAATTGTCGTTCTATCGATCATATAAGCATAATATGGTTAATAATATGAGTTAGATTGATAATAGTGAGTGTAATAAGTATAGTAATTGTCGTTCTATCGATCATATTAGCATAATATGGTTAATAATATGAGTTAGATTGATAATAATAAGAGTAATAAGTATAGTAATTGTCGTTCTATCGATCATATAAGCATAATATGGCTAATAATATGAGTTAGATTTATAATAATAAGAGTAATAAGTATAGTAATTGTCGTTCTATCGATCATATAAGCACAATATGGCTAATAATATGAGTTAGATTGATAATAATAGGAGTAATAAGTATAGTAATTGTCGTTCTATCGAGCATATCTGCATAATATGGTTAATAAAATGAGTTAGATTGATAATAATAAGAGTAATAAGTATAGTAATTGTCGTTCTATCGATCATATAAGCATAATATGGCTAATAATATGAGTTAGATTGATAATAACAAGAGTAGTGAGTATAGTAATTGTCGTTCTATCGATCATATAAGCATAATATGGCTAATAATATGAGTTAGATTGATAATAAAAAGAGTAATAAGTATAGTAATTGTCGTTCTATCGATCATTTAAGCATAATATGGCTAATAATATGAGTTAGATTGATAATAATAAGTGTAATAAGTATAGTAATTGTCGTTCTATCGATCATAATTGCATAATATGGTTAATAATATGAGTTCGATTCATAATAATAAGAGTAATAAGTATAGTAATTGTCGTTCTATCGATCATTTAAGCATAAAATGGCTAATAATGTGAGTTAGGTTGATAATAATAAGAGTAATAAGTGTAGTAATTGTCGTTCTATCGATCATATCTGCATAATATGGTTAATAATATGAGTTAGATTGATAATAATAAGAGCAATGAGTATAGTAATTGTCGTACTATCGATCATATAAGCATAATATGGCTAATAATATGAGTTAGGTTGATAATAATAAGAGTAATAAGTATAGTAAATGTCGTGCTATCGATCATATCTGCATAATATTGTTAATAATATGAGTTAGATTGATAATAGTGAGTGTAATAAGTATAGTAATTGTCGCTCTATCGATCATATTAGCATAATATGGTTAATAATGTGAGTTAGATTGATAATAATAAGAGTAATAAGTATAGTAATTGTCGTTCTATCGATCATATAAGCATAATATGGCTAATAATATGAGTTAGATTTATAATAATAAGAGTAATAAGTATAGTAATTGTCGTTCTATCGATCATATAAGCATAATATGGCTAATAATATGAGTTAGATCGATAATGATAAGAGTAATAAGTACATTAATTGTCGTTCTATCGATCATATAAGCATAATATGGCTAATAATATGAGCTAGATCGATAATGATAAGAGTAATAAGTACAATAATTGTCGTTCTATCGATCATATAAGCATAATATGGTTAATAATATGAGTTAGATTGATAATAGTGAGTGTAATAAGTATAGTAATTGTCGTTCTATCGATCATATTAGCATAATATGGTTAATAATATGAGTTAGATTGATAATAATAAGAGTAATAAGTATAGTAATTGTCGTTCTATCGATCATATAAGCATAATATGGCTAATAATATGAGTTAGGTTGATAATAATAAGAGTAATGAGTATAGTAATTGTCGCCCTATCGATCATATAAGCATAATAAGGCTAATAATATGAGTTAGATTTATAATAATAGGAGTAGTAAGTATAGTAATTGACGTTCTATCGGTCATATAACCATAATATGGCTAATAATATGAGTTAGATTGATAATAGTGAGTGTAATAAGTATAGAAATTGTCGTTCTGTCGATCATATCTGCATAATATGGTTAATAATATGAGTTAGATTGATAATAATAAGAGCAATGAGTATAGTAATTGTCGTACTATCGATCATATAAGCATAATATGGCTAATAGTTTGAGTTAGATTTATAATAATAAGAGTAATAAGTATAGTAATTGTCGTTCTATCGATCATATAAGCATAATATGGCTAATAATATGTGTTAGATTGATAATAGTGAGTGTAATAAGTATAGTAATTGTCGTTCTATCGATCATAAGCATAATATGGGTAATACTATGAGTTAGATTGATAATAATAAGAGTAATAAGTATAGTAATTGTCGTTCTATCGATCATATAAGCATAATATGGCTAATAATATGAGTTAGATTGATAATAATAAGAGTAATAAGTATGGTAATTGTCGTTCTATCGATCATATAAGCACAATATGGCTAATAATATGAGTTAGATTGATAATAATAAGAGTTATAAGTATAGTAATTGCCGTTCTATCGATCATATAAGCATAATATGGCTAATAATATGAGTTAGATTGATAATAATAAGTGTAATAAGTATAGTAACTGCCGTTCTATCGATCATATAAGCATAATATGGTTAATAATATGAGTTAGATTGATAATAATAAGAACAATGAGTATAGTAATTGTCGTACTATCGGTCATATAATCATAATATGGCTAATACTATGAGTTAGATTTATAATAACAAGAGTAATAAATATAGTAATTGTCGTTCTATCGATCATATCTGCATAATATGGTTAATAATATGAGTTAGATTGATAATAGTAAGAGTAATGAGTATAGTAATTGTCGTACTATCGATCATATAAGCATAATATGGCTAATAATATGAGTTAGATTTATAATAATAAGAGTAATAAGTATAGTAATTGTCGTTCTATCGATCATATAAGCACAATATGGCTAATAATATGAGTTAGATTGATAATAATAGGAGTAATAAGTATAGTAATTGTCGTTCTATCGAGCATATCTGCATAATATGGTTAATAAAATGAGTTAGATTGATAATAATAAGAGTAATAAGTATAGTAATTGTCGCTCTATCGATCATATAAGCATAATATGGCTAATAATATGAGTTAGATTGATAATAACAAGAGTAGTGAGTATAGTAATTGTCGTTCTATCGATCATATAAGCATAATATGGCTAATAATATGAGTTAGATTGATAATAATAAGAGTAATAAGTATAGTAATTGTCGTTCTATCGATCATTTAAGCATAATATGGCTAATAATATGAGTTAGATTGATAATAATAAGTGTAATAAGTATAGTAATTGTCGTTCTATCGATCATAATTGCATAATATGGTTAATAATATGAGTTCGATTCATAATAATAAGAGTAATAAGTATAGTAATTGTCGTTCTATCGATCATTTAAGCATAAAATGGCTAATAATGTGAGTTAGGTTGATAATAATAAGAGTAATAAGTGTAGTAATTGTCGTTCTATCGATCATATCTGCATAATATGGTTAATAATATGAGTTAGATTGATAATAATAAGAGCAATGAGTATAGTAATTGTCGTACTATCGATCATATAAGCATAATATGGCTAATAATATGAGTTAGGTTGATAATAATAAGAGTAATAAGTATAGTAAATGTCGTGCTATCGATCATATCTGCTTAATATTGTTAATAATATGAGTTAGATTGATAATAGTGAGTGTAATAAGTATAGTAATTGTCGTTCTATCGATCATATTAGCATAATATGGTTAATAATATGAGTTAGATTGATAATAGTGAGTGTAATAAGTATAGTAATTGTCGTTCTATCGATCATATTAGCATAATATGGTTAATAATATGAGTTAGATTGATAATAATAAGAGTAATAAGTATAGTAATTGTCGTTCTATCGATCATATAAGCATAATATGGTTAATAATATGAGTTAGATTGATAATAGTAAGAGTAATGAGTATAGTAATTGTCGTACTATCGATCATATAAGCATAATATGGCTAATAACATGAGTTAGATTTATAATAATAAGAGTAATAAGTATAGTAATTGACGTTCTATCGATCATATAAGCATAATATGGCTAATAATATGAGTTAGGTTGATAATAATAAGAGTAATGAATATAGTAATTGTCGCCCTATCGATCATATAAGCATAATAAGGCTAATAATATGAGTTAGATTTATAATAATAGGAGTAGTAAGTATAGTAATTGACGTTCTATCGGTCATATAACCATAATATGGCTAATAATATGAGTTAGATTGATAATAGTGAGTGTAATAAGTATAGAAATTGTCGTTCTATCGATCATATCTGCATAATATGGTTAATAATATGAGTTAGATTGATAATAATAAGAGCAATGAGTATAGTAATTGTCGTACTATCGATCATATAAGCATAATATGGCTAATAGTTTGAGTTAGATTTATAATAATAAGAGTAATAAGTATAGTAATTGTCGTTCTATCGATCATATAAGCATAATATGGCTAATAATATGAGTTGGATCGATAATGATAAGAGTAATAAGTACAATAATTGTCGTTCTATCGATCATATAAGCATAATATGGCTAATAATATGAGCTAGATCGATAATGATAAGAGTAATAAGTACAATAATTGTCGTTCTATCGATCATATAAGCATAATATGGTTAATAATATGAGTTAGATTGATAATAGTGAGTGTAATAAGTATAGTAATTGTCGTTCTATCGATCATATTAGCATAATATGGTTAATAATATGAGTTAGATTGATAATAATAAGAGTAATAAGTATAGTAATTGTCGTTCTATCGATCATATAAGCATAATATGGTTAATAATATGAGTTAGATTGATAATAGTAAGAGTAATGAGTATAGTAATTGTCGTACTATCGATCATATAAGCATAATATGGCTAATAATATGAGTTAGATTTATAATAATAAGAGTAATAAGTATAGTAATTGTCGTTCTATCGATCATATAAGCACAATATGGCTAATAATATGAGTTAGATTGATAATAATAGGAGTAATAAGTATAGTAATTGTCGTTCTATCGAGCATATCTGCATAATATGGTTAATAAAATGAGTTAGATTGATAATAATAAGAGTAATAAGTATAGTAATTGTCGTTCTATCAATCATATAAGCATAATATGGCTAATAATATGAGTTAGATTGATAATAACAAGAGTAGTGAGTATAGTAATTGTCGTTCTATCGATCATATAAGCATAATATGGCTAATAATATGAGTTAGATTGAGAATAATAAGAGTAATAAGTATAGTAATTGTCGTTCTATCGGTCATATAACCATAATATCGCTAATAATATGAGTTAGATTGATAATAGTGAGTGTAATAAGTATAGTAATTGTCGTTCTATCGATCATAATTGCATAATATGGTTAATAATATGAGTTCGATTCATAATAATAAGAGTAATAAGTATAGTAATTGTCGTTCTATCGATCATTTAAGCATAAAATGGCTAATAATGTGAGTTAGGTTGATAATAATAAGAGTAATAAGTGTAGTAATTGTCGTTCTATCGATCATATCTGCATAATATGGTTAATAATATGAGTTAGATTGATAATAATAAGAGCAATGAGTATAGTAATTGTCGTACTATCGATCATATAAGCATAATATGGCTAATAATATGAGTTAGGTTGATAATAATAAGAGTAATAAGTATAGTAAATGTCGTGCTATCGATCATATCTGCATAATATTGTTAATAATATGAGTTAGATTGATAATAGTGAGTGTAATAAGTATAGTAATTGTCGTTCTATCGATCATATTAGCATAATATGGTTAATAATGTGAGTTAGATTGATAATAATAAGAGTAATAAGTATAGTAATTGTCGTTCTATCGATCATATAAGCATAATATGGCTAATAATATGAGTTAGATATATAATAATAAGAGTAATAAGTATAGTAATTGTCGTTCTATCGATCATATAAGCATAATATGGCTAATAATATGAGTTAGATCGATAATGATAAGAGTAATAAGTACAATAATTGTCGTTCTATCGATCATATAAGCATAATATGGCTAATAATATGAGCTAGGTCGATAATGATAAGAGTAATAAGTACAATAATTGTCGTTCTATCGATCATATAAGCATAATATGGTTAATAATATGAGTTAGATTGATAATAGTGAGTGTAATAAGTATAGTAATTGTCGTTCTATCGATCATATTAGCATAATATGGTTAATAATATGAGTTAGATTGATAATAATAAGAGTAATAAGTATAGTAATTGTCGTTCTATCGATCATATAAGCATAATATGGTTAATAATATGAGTTAGATTGATAATAGTAAGAGTAATGAGTATAGTAATTGTCGTACTATCGATCATATAAGCATAATATGGCTAATAACATGAGTTAGATTTATAATAATAAGAGTAATAAGTATAGTAATTGTCGTTCTATCGATCATATTAGCATAATATGGTTAATAATATGAGTTAGATTGATAATAATAAGAGTAATAAGTATAGTAATTGTCGTTCTATCGATCATATAAGCATAATATGGTTAATAATATGAGTTAGATTGATAATAGTAAGAGTAATGAGTATAGTAATTGTCGTACTATCGATCATATAAGCATAATATGGCTAATAACATGAGTTAGATTTATAATAATAAGAGTAATAAGTATAGTAATTGTCGTTCTATCGATCATATAAGCATAATATGGCTAATAATATGAGTTAGGTTGATAATAATAAGAGTAATGAGTATAGTAATTGTCGCCCTATCGATCATATAAGCATAATAAGGCTAATAATATGAGTTAGATTTATAATAATAGGAGTAGTAAGTATAGTAATTGACGTTCTATCGGTCATATAACCATAATATGGTTAATAATATGAGTTAGATTGATAATAGTGAGTGTAATAAGTATAGAAATTGTCGTTCTATCGATCATATCTGCATAATATGGTTAATAATATGAGTTAGATTGATAATAATAAGAGCAATGAGTATAGTAATTGTCGTACTATCGATCATATAAGCATAATATGGCTAATAGTTTGAGTTAGATTTATAATAATAAGAGTAATAAGTATAGTAATTGTCGTTCTATCGATCATATAAGCATAATATGGCTAATAATATGTGTTAGATTGATAATAGTGAGTGTAATAAGTATAGTAATTGTCGTTCTATCGATCATAAGCATAATATGGGTAATACTATGAGTTAGATTGATAATAATAAGAGTAATAAGTATAGTAATTGTCGTTCTATCGATCATATAAGCATAATATGGCTAATAATATGAGTTAGATTGATAATAATAAGAGTAATAAGTATAGTAATTGTCGTTCTATCGATCATATAAGCACAATATGGCTAATAATATGAGTTAGATTGATAATAATAAGAGTTATAAGTATAGTAATTGCCGTTCTATCGATCATATAAGCATAATATGGCTAATAATATGAGTTAGATTGATAATAATAAGTGTAATAAGTATAGTAATTGCCGTTCTATCGATCATATAAGCATAATATGGTTAATAATATGAGTTAGATTGATAATAATAAGAACAATGAGTATAGTAATTGTCGTACTATCGGTCATATAATCATAATATGGCTAATACTATGAGTTAGATTTATAATAACAAGAGTAATAAATATAGTAATTGTCGTTCTATCGATCATATCTGCATAATATGGTTAATAATATGAGTTAGATTGATAATAGTAAGAGTAATGAGTATAGTAATTGTCGTACTATCGATCATATAAGCATAATATGGCTAATAATATGAGTTAGATTTATAATAATAAGAGTAATAAGTATAGTAATTGTCGTTCTATCGATCATATAAGCACAATATGGCTAATAATATGAGTTAGATTGATAATAATAGGAGTAATAAGTATAGTAATTGTCGTTCTATCGAGCATATCTGCATAATATGGTTAATAAAATGAGTTAGATTGATAATAATAAGAGTAATAAGTATAGTAATTGTCGCTCTATCGATCATATAAGCATAATATGGCTAATAATATGAGTTAGATTGATAATAACAAGAGTAGTGAGTATAGTAATTGTCGTTCTATCGATCATATAAGCATAATATGGCTAATAATATGAGTTAGATTGATAATAATAAGAGTAATAAGTATAGTAATTGTCGTTCTATCGATCATTTAAGCATAATATGGCTAATAATATGAGTTAGATTGATAATAATAAGTGTAATAAGTATAGTAATTGTCGTTCTATCGATCATAATTGCATAATATGGTTAATAATATGAGTTCGATTCATAATAATAAGAGTAATAAGTATAGTAATTGTCGTTCTATCGATCATTTAAGCATAAAATGGCTAATAATGTGAGTTAGGTTGATAATAATAAGAGTAATAAGTGTAGTAATTGTCGTTCTATCGATCATATCTGCATAATATGGTTAATAATATGAGTTAGATTGATAATAATAAGAGCAATGAGTATAGTAATTGTCGTACTATCGATCATATAAGCATAATATGGCTAATAATATGAGTTAGGTTGATAATAATAAGAGTAATAAGTATAGTAAATGTCGTGCTATCGATCATATCTGCTTAATATTGTTAATAATATGAGTTAGATTGATAATAGTGAGTGTAATACGTATAGTAATTGTCGTTCTATCGATCATATTAGCATAATATGGTTAATAATATGAGTTAGATTGATAATAGTGAGTGTAATAAGTATAGTAATTGTCGTTCTATCGATCATATTAGCATAATATGGTTAATAATATGAGTTAGATTGATAATAATAAGAGTAATAAGTATAGTAATTGTCGTTCTATCGATCATATAAGCATAATATGGTTAATAATATGAGTTAGATTGATAATAGTAAGAGTAATGAGTATAGTAATTGTCGTACTATCGATCATATAAGCATAATATGGCTAATAACATGAGTTAGATTTATAATAATAAGAGTAATAAGTATAGTAATTGACGTTCTATCGATCATATAAGCATAATATGGCTAATAATATGAGTTAGGTTGATAATAATAAGAGTAATGAGTATAGTAATTGTCGCCCTATCGATCATATAAGCATAATAAGGCTAATAATATGAGTTAGATTTATAATAATAGGAGTAGTAAGTATAGTAATTGACGTTCTATCGGTCATATAACCATAATATGGCTAATAATATGAGTTAGATTGATAATAGTGAGTGTAATAAGTATAGAAATTGTCGTTCTATCGATCATATCTGCATAATATGGTTAATAATATGAGTTAGATTGATAATAATAAGAGCAATGAGTATAGTAATTGTCGTACTATCGATCATATAAGCATAATATGGCTAATAGTTTGAGTTAGATTTATAATAATAAGAGTAATAAGTATAGTAATTGTCGTTCTATCGATCATATAAGCATAATATGGCTAATAATATGAGTTAGATCGATAATGATAAGAGTAATAAGTACAATAATTGTCGTTCTATCGATCATATAAGCATAATATGGCTAATAATATGAGCTAGATCGATAATGATAAGAGTAATAAGTACAATAATTGTCGTTCTATCGATCATATAAGCATAATATGGTTAATAATATGAGTTAGATTGATAATAGTGAGTGTAATAAGTATAGTAATTGTCGTTCTATCGATCATATTAGCATAATATGGTTAATAATGTGAGTTAGATTGATAATAATAAGAGTAATAAGTATAGTAATTGTCGTTCTATCGATCATATAAGCATAATATGGTTAATAATATGAGTTAGATTGATAATAGTAAGAGTAATGAGTATAGTAATTGTCGTACTATCGATCATATAAGCATAATATGGCTAATAATATGAGTTAGATTTATAATAATAAGAGTAATAAGTATAGTAATTGTCGTTCTATCGATCATATAAGCACAATATGGCTAATAATATGAGTTAGATTGATAATAATAGGAGTAATAAGTATAGTAATTGTCGTTCTATCGAGCATATCTGCATAATATGGTTAATAAAATGAGTTAGATTGATAATAATAAGAGTAATAAGTATAGTAATTGTCGTTCTATCGATCATATAAGCATAATATGGCTAATAATATGAGTTAGATTGATAATAACAAGAGTAGTGAGTATAGTAATTGTCGTTCTATCGATCATATAAGCATAATATGGCTAATAATATGAGTTAGATTGAGAATAATAAGAGTAATAAGTATAGTAATTGTCGTTCTATCGGTCATATAACCATAATATCGCTAATAGTATGAGTTAGATTGATAATAGTGAGTGTAATAAGTATAGTAATTGTCGTTCTATCGATCATAAGCATAATATGGGTAATAATATGAGTTAGATTGATAATAATAAGAGTAATAAGTATAGTAATTGTCGTTCTATCGATCATAATTGCATAATATGGTTAATAATATGAGTTCGATTCATAATAATAAGAGTAATAAGTATAGTAATTGTCGTTCTATCGATCATTTAAGCATAAAATGGCTAATAATGTGAGTTAGGTTGATAATAATAAGAGTAATAAGTGTAGTAATTGTCGTTCTATCGATCATATCTGCATAATATGGTTAATAATATGAGTTAGAATGATAATAGTGATTGTAATAAATATCGTAATTGTTGTTCTGTCGATCATATAAGCACAATATGTCTAATAATATGAGTTAGATTGATAATAATAAGAGTAATAAGTATAGTAATTGTCGTTCTATCGGTCATATAACCATAATATCGCTAATAATATGAGTTAGATTGATAATAATAAGTGTAATAAGTATAGTAATTGTCGTTCTATCGATCATAATTGTATAATATGGTTAATAATATGAGTTAGATTGATAATAATAAGAACAATGAGTATAGTAATTGTCGTACTATCGGTCATATAAGCATAATATGGCTAATACTATGAGTTAGATTTATAATAACAAGAGTAATAAATATAGTAATTGTCGTTCTATCGATCATATCTGCATAATATGGTTAATAATATGAGTTAGATTGATAATAGTAAGAGTAATGAGTATAGTAATTGTCGTACTATCGATCATATAAGCATAATATGGCTAATAATATGAGTTAGATTTATAATAATAAGAGTAATAAGTATAGTAATTGTCGTTCTATCGATCATATAAGCACAATATGGCTAATAATATGAGTTAGATTGATAATAATAGGAGTAATAAGTATAGTAATTGTCGTTCTATCGAGCATATCTGCATAATATGGTTAATAAAATGAGTTAGATTGATAATAATAAGAGTAATAAGTATAGTAATTGTCGCTCTATCGATCATATAAGCATAATATGGCTAATAATATGAGTTAGATTGATAATAACAAGAGTAGTGAGTATAGTAATTGTCGTTCTATCGATCATATAAGCATAATATGGCTAATAATATGAGTTAGATTGATAATAGTGAGTGTAATAAGTATAGTAATTGTCGTTCTATCGATCATATTAGCATAATATGGTTAATAATGTGAGTTAGATTGATAATAATAAGAGTAATAAGTATAGTAATTGTCGTTCTATCGATCATATAAGCATAATATGGCTAATAATATGAGTTAGATTTATAATAATAAGAGTAATAAGTATAGTAATTGTCGTTCTATCGATCATATAAGCATAATATTGCTAATAATATGAGTTAGATCGATAATGATAAGAGTAATAAGTACAATAATTGTCGTTCTATCGATCATATAAGCATAATATGGCTAATAATATGAGTTAGATTGATAATAATAAGAGTAATAAGTATAGTAATTGTCGTTCTATCGATCATATAAGCATAATATGGCTAATAATATGAGTTAGATTGATAATAATAAGAGTAATAAGTATAGTAATTGTCGTTCTATCGATCATAATTGCATAATATGGTTAATAATATGAGTTCGATTCATAATAATAAGAGTAATAAGTATAGTAATTGTCGTTCTATCGATCATTTAAGCATAAAATGGCTAATAATGTGAGTTAGGTTGATAATAATAAGAGTAATAAGTGTAGTAATTGTCGTTCTATCGATCATATCTGCATAATATGGTTAATAATATGAGTTAGATTGATAATAATAAGAGCAATGAGTATAGTAATTGTCGTACTATCGATCATATAAGCATAATATGGCTAATAATATGAGTTAGGTTGATAATAATAAGAGTAATAAGTATAGTAAATGTCGTGCTATCGATCATATCTGCTTAATATTGTTAATAATATGAGTTAGATTGATAATAGTGAGTGTAATACGTATAGTAATTGTCGTTCTATCGATCATATTAGCATAATATGGTTAATAATATGAGTTAGATTGATAATAGTGAGTGTAATAAGTATAGTAATTGTCGTTCTATCGATCATATAAGCATAATATGGCTAATAATATGAGTTAGATTGATAATAACAAGAGTAGTGAGTATAGTAATTGTCGTTCTATCGATCATATAAGCATAATATGGCTAATAATATGAGTTAGATTGAGAATAATAAGAGTAATAAGTATAGTAATTGTCGTTCTATCGGTCATATAACCATAATATCGCTAATAATATGAGTTAGATTGATAATAGTGAGTGTAATAAGTATAGTAATTGTCGTTCTATCCATCATAAGCATAATATGGGTAATAATATGAGTTAGATTGATAATAATAAGAGTAATAAGTATAGTAATTGTCGTTCTATCGATCATAATTGCATAATATGGTTAATAATATGAGTTCGATTCATAATAATAAGAGTAATAAGTATAGTAATTGTCGTTCTATCGATCATTTAAGCATAAAATGGCTAATAATGTGAGTTAGGTTGATAATAATAAGAGTAATAAGTGTAGTAATTGTCGTTCTATCGATCATATCTGCATAATATGGTTAATAATATGAGTTAGAATGATAATAGTGATTGTAATAAATATCGTAATTGTTGTTCTGTCGATCATATAAGCACAATATGTCTAATAATATGAGTTAGATTGATAATAATAAGAGTAATAAGTATAGTAATTGTCGTTCTATCGGTCATATAACCATAATATCGCTAATAATATGAGTTAGATTGATAATAATAAGTGTAATAAGTATAGTAATTGTCGTTCTATCGATCATAATTGTATAATATGGTTAATAATATGAGTTAGATTGATAATAATAAGATCAATGAGTATAGTAATTGTCGTACTATCGGTCATATAAGCATAATATGGCTAATACTATGAGTTAGATTTATAATAACAAGAGTAATAAATATAGTAATTGTCGTTCTATCGATCATATCTGCATAATATGGTTAATAATATGAGTTAGATTGATAATAGTAAGAGTAATGAGTATAGTAATTGTCGTACTATCGATCATATAAGCATAATATGGCTAATAATATGAGTTAGATTTATAATAATAAGAGTAATAAGTATAGTAATTGTCGTTCTATCGATCATATAAGCACAATATGGCTAATAATATGAGTTAGATTGATAATAATAGGAGTAATAAGTATAGTAATTGTCGTTCTATCGAGCATATCTGCATAATATGGTTAATAAAATGAGTTAGATTGATAATAATAAGAGTAATAAGTATAGTAATTGTCGCTCTATCGATCATATAAGCATAATATGGCTAATAATATGAGTTAGATTGATAATAACAAGAGTAGTGAGTATAGTAATTGTCGTTCTATCGATCATATAAGCATAATATGGCTAATAATATGAGTTAGATTGATAATAGTGAGTGTAATAAGTATAGTAATTGTCGTTCTATCGATCATATTAGCATAATATGGTTAATAATGTGAGTTAGATTGATAATAATAAGAGTAATAAGTATAGTAATTGTCGTTCTATCGATCATATAAGCATAATATGGCTAATAATATGAGTTAGATTTATAATAATAAGAGTAATAAGTATAGTAATTGTCGTTCTATCGATCATATAAGCATAATATGGCTAATAATATGAGTTAGATCGATAATGATAAGAGTAATAAGTACAATAATTGTCGTTCTATCGATCATATAAGCATAATATGGCTAATAATATGAGCTAGATCGATAATGATAAGAGTAATAAGTACAATAATTGTCGTTCTATCGATCATATAAGCATAATATGGTTAATAATATGAGTTAGATTGATAATAGTGAGTGTAATAAGTATAGTAATTGTCGTTCTATCGATCATATTAGCATAATATGGTTAATAATATGAGTTAGATTGATAATAATAAGAGTAATAAGTATAGTAATTGTCGTTCTATCGATCATATAAGCATAATATGGTTAATAATATGAGTTAGATTGATAATAGTAAGAGTAATGAGTATAGTAATTGTCGTACTATCGATCATATAAGCATAATATGGCTAATAACATGAGTTAGATTTATAATAATAAGAGTAATAAGTATAGTAATTGACGTTCTATCGATCATATAAGCATAATATGGCTAATAATATGAGTTAGGTTGATAATAATAAGAGTAATGAGTATAGTAATTGTCGCCCTATCGATCATATAAGCATAATAAGGCTAATAATATGAGTTAGATTTATAATAATAGGAGTAGTAAGTATAGTAATTGACGTTCTATCGGTCATATAACCATAATATGGCTAATAATATGAGTTAGATTGATAATAGTGAGTGTAATAAGTATAGAAATTGTCGTTCTATCGATCATATCTGCATAATATGGTTAATAATATGAGTTAGATTGATAATAATAAGAGCAATGAGTATAGTAATTGTCGTACTATCGATCATATAAGCATAATATGGCTAATAGTTTGAGTTAGATTTATAATAATAAGAGTAATAAGTATAGTAATTGTCGTTCTATCGATCATATAAGCATAATATGGCTAATAATATGAGTTAGATCGATAATGATAAGAGTAATAAGTACAATAATTGTCGTTCTATCGATCATATAAGCATAATATGGTTAATAATATGAGTTAGATTGATAATAGTGAGTGTAATAAGTATAGTAATTGTCGTTCTATCGATCATATTAGCATAATATGGTTAATAATGTGAGTTAGATTGATAATAATAAGAGTAATAAGTATAGTAATTGTCGTTCTATCGATCATATAAGCATAATATGGTTAATAATATGAGTTAGATTGATAATAGTAAGAGTAATGAGTATAGTAATTGTCGTACTATCGATCATATAAGCATAATATGGCTAATAATATGAGTTAGATTTATAATAATAAGAGTAATAAGTATAGTAATTGTCGTTCTATCGATCATATAAGCACAATATGGCTAATAATATGAGTTAGATTGATAATAATAGGAGTAATAAGTATAGTAATTGTCGTTCTATCGAGCATATCTGCATAATATGGTTAATAAAATGAGTTAGATTGATAATAATAAGAGTAATAAGTATAGTAATTGTCGTTCTATCGATCATATAAGCATAATATGGCTAATAATATGAGTTAGATTGATAATAACAAGAGTAGTGAGTATAGTAATTGTCGTTCTATCGATCATATAAGCATAATATGGCTAATAATATGAGTTAGATTGAGAATAATAAGAGTAATAAGTATAGTAATTGTCGTTCTATCGGTCATATAACCATAATATCGCTAATAGTATGAGTTAGATTGATAATAGTGAGTGTAATAAGTATAGTAATTGTCGTTCTATCGATCATAAGCATAATATGGGTAATAATATGAGTTAGATTGATAATAATAAGAGTAATAAGTATAGTAATTGTCGTTCTATCGATCATAATTGCATAATATGGTTAATAATATGAGTTCGATTCATAATAATAAGAGTAATAAGTATAGTAATTGTCGTTCTATCGATCATTTAAGCATAAAATGGCTAATAATGTGAGTTAGGTTGATAATAATAAGAGTAATAAGTGTAGTAATTGTCGTTCTATCGATCATATCTGCATAATATGGTTAATAATATGAGTTAGAATGATAATAGTGATTGTAATAAATATCGTAATTGTTGTTCTGTCGATCATATAAGCACAATATGTCTAATAATATGAGTTAGATTGATAATAATAAGAGTAATAAGTATAGTAATTGTCGTTCTATCGGTCATATAACCATAATATCGCTAATAATATGAGTTAGATTGATAATAATAAGTGTAATAAGTATAGTAATTGTCGTTCTATCGATCATAATTGTATAATATGGTTAATAATATGAGTTAGATTGATAATAATAAGAACAATGAGTATAGTAATTGTCGTACTATCGGTCATATAAGCATAATATGGCTAATACTATGAGTTAGATTTATAATAACAAGAGTAATAAATATAGTAATTGTCGTTCTATCGATCATATCTGCATAATATGGTTAATAATATGAGTTAGATTGATAATAGTAAGAGTAATGAGTATAGTAATTGTCGTACTATCGATCATATAAGCATAATATGGCTAATAATATGAGTTAGATTTATAATAATAAGAGTAATAAGTATAGTAATTGTCGTTCTATCGATCATATAAGCACAATATGGCTAATAATATGAGTTAGATTGATAATAATAGGAGTAATAAGTATAGTAATTGTCGTTCTATCGAGCATATCTGCATAATATGGTTAATAAAATGAGTTAGATTGATAATAATAAGAGTAATAAGTATAGTAATTGTCGCTCTATCGATCATATAAGCATAATATGGCTAATAATATGAGTTAGATTGATAATAACAAGAGTAGTGAGTATAGTAATTGTCGTTCTATCGATCATATAAGCATAATATGGCTAATAATATGAGTTAGATTGATAATAGTGAGTGTAATAAGTATAGTAATTGTCGTTCTATCGATCATATTAGCATAATATGGTTAATAATGTGAGTTAGATTGATAATAATAAGAGTAATAAGTATAGTAATTGTCGTTCTATCGATCATATAAGCATAATATGGCTAATAATATGAGTTAGATTTATAATAATAAGAGTAATAAGTATAGTAATTGTCGTTCTATCGATCATATAAGCATAATATTGCTAATAATATGAGTTAGATCGATAATGATAAGAGTAATAAGTACAATAATTGTCGTTCTATCGATCATATAAGCATAATATGGCTAATAATATGAGTTAGATTGATAATAATAAGAGTAATAAGTATAGTAATTGTCGTTCTATCGATCATATAAGCATAATATGGCTAATAATATGAGTTAGATTGATAATAATAAGAGTAATAAGTATAGTAATTGTCGTTCTATCGATCATAATTGCATAATATGGTTAATAATATGAGTTCGATTCATAATAATAAGAGTAATAAGTATAGTAATTGTCGTTCTATCGATCATTTAAGCATAAAATGGCTAATAATGTGAGTTAGGTTGATAATAATAAGAGTAATAAGTGTAGTAATTGTCGTTCTATCGATCATATCTGCATAATATGGTTAATAATATGAGTTAGATTGATAATAATAAGAGCAATGAGTATAGTAATTGTCGTACTATCGATCATATAAGCATAATATGGCTAATAATATGAGTTAGGTTGATAATAATAAGAGTAATAAGTATAGTAAATGTCGTGCTATCGATCATATCTGCTTAATATTGTTAATAATATGAGTTAGATTGATAATAGTGAGTGTAATACGTATAGTAATTGTCGTTCTATCGATCATATTAGCATAATATGGTTAATAATATGAGTTAGATTGATAATAGTGAGTGTAATAAGTATAGTAATTGTCGTTCTATCGATCATATAAGCATAATATGGCTAATAATATGAGTTAGATTGATAATAACAAGAGTAGTGAGTATAGTAATTGTCGTTCTATCGATCATATAAGCATAATATGGCTAATAATATGAGTTAGATTGAGAATAATAAGAGTAATAAGTATAGTAATTGTCGTTCTATCGGTCATATAACCATAATATCGCTAATAATATGAGTTAGATTGATAATAGTGAGTGTAATAAGTATAGTAATTGTCGTTCTATCCATCATAAGCATAATATGGGTAATAATATGAGTTAGATTGATAATAATAAGAGTAATAAGTATAGTAATTGTCGTTCTATCGATCATAATTGCATAATATGGTTAATAATATGAGTTCGATTCATAATAATAAGAGTAATAAGTATAGTAATTGTCGTTCTATCGATCATTTAAGCATAAAATGGCTAATAATGTGAGTTAGGTTGATAATAATAAGAGTAATAAGTGTAGTAATTGTCGTTCTATCGATCATATCTGCATAATATGGTTAATAATATGAGTTAGAATGATAATAGTGATTGTAATAAATATCGTAATTGTTGTTCTGTCGATCATATAAGCACAATATGTCTAATAATATGAGTTAGATTGATAATAATAAGAGTAATAAGTATAGTAATTGTCGTTCTATCGGTCATATAACCATAATATCGCTAATAATATGAGTTAGATTGATAATAATAAGTGTAATAAGTATAGTAATTGTCGTTCTATCGATCATAATTGTATAATATGGTTAATAATATGAGTTAGATTGATAATAATAAGATCAATGAGTATAGTAATTGTCGTACTATCGGTCATATAAGCATAATATGGCTAATACTATGAGTTAGATTTATAATAACAAGAGTAATAAATATAGTAATTGTCGTTCTATCGATCATATCTGCATAATATGGTTAATAATATGAGTTAGATTGATAATAGTAAGAGTAATGAGTATAGTAATTGTCGTACTATCGATCATATAAGCATAATATGGCTAATAATATGAGTTAGATTTATAATAATAAGAGTAATAAGTATAGTAATTGTCGTTCTATCGATCATATAAGCACAATATGGCTAATAATATGAGTTAGATTGATAATAATAGGAGTAATAAGTATAGTAATTGTCGTTCTATCGAGCATATCTGCATAATATGGTTAATAATGTGAGTTAGATTGATAATAATAAGAGTAATAAGTATAGTAATTGTCGTTCTATCGATCATATAAGCATAATATGGCTAATAATATGAGTTAGATTTATAATAATAAGAGTAATAAGTATAGTAATTGTCGTTCTATCGATCATATAAGCATAATATGGCTAATAATATGAGTTAGATCGATAATGATAAGAGTAATAAGTACAATAATTGTCGTTCTATCGATCATATAAGCATAATATGGCTAATAATATGAGCTAGATCGATAATGATAAGAGTAATAAGTACAATAATTGTCGTTCTATCGATCATATAAGCATAATATGGTTAATAATATGAGTTAGATTGATAATAGTGAGTGTAATAAGTATAGTAATTGTCGTTCTATCGATCATATTAGCATAATATGGTTAATAATATGAGTTAGATTGATAATAATAAGAGTAATAAGTATAGTAATTGTCGTTCTATCGATCATATAAGCATAATATGGTTAATAATATGAGTTAGATTGATAATAGTAAGAGTAATGAGTATAGTAATTGTCGTACTATCGATCATATAAGCATAATATGGCTAATAACATGAGTTAGATTTATAATAATAAGAGTAATAAGTATAGTAATTGTCGTTCTATCGATCATATAAGCACAATATGGCTAATAATATGAGTTAGATTGATAATAATAGGAGTAATAAGTATAGTAATTGTCGTTCTATCGAGCATATCTGCATAATATGGTTAATAAAATGAGTTAGATTGATAATAATAAGAGTAATAAGTATAGTAATTGTCGTTCTATCGATCATATAAGCATAATATGGCTAATAATATGAGTTAGATTGATAATAACAAGAGTAGTGAGTATAGTAATTGTCGTTCTATCGATCATATAAGCATAATATGGCTAATAATATGAGTTAGATTGATAATAATAAGAGTAATAAGTATAGTAATTGTCGTTCTATCGATCATTTAAGCATAATATGGCTAATAATATGAGTTAGATTGATAATAATAAGTGTAATAAGTATAGTAATTGTCGTTCTATCGATCATAATTGCATAATATGGTTAATAATATCAGTTCGATTCATAATAATAAGAGTAATAAGTATAGTAATTGTCGTTCTATCGATCATTTAAGCATAAAATGGCTAATAATGTGAGTTAGGTTGATAATAATAAGAGTAATAAGTGTAGTAATTGTCGTTCTATCGATCATATCTGCATAATATGGTTAATAATATGAGTTAGATTGATAATAATAAGAGCAATGAGTATAGTAATTGTCGTACTATCGATCATATAAGCATAATATGGCTAATAAGGTGAGTTAGATTGATAACAGTGAGTGTAATAAATATAGTAATTGTTGTTCTGTCGATCATATAAGCACAGTATGTCTAATAATATGAGTTAGATTGATAATAATAAGAGTAATAAGTATAGTAATTGTCGTTCTATCGGTCATATAACCATAATATCGCTAATAATCTGAGTTAGATTGATAATAGTGAGTGTAATAAGTATAGTAATTGTCGCTCTATCGATCATATAAGCACAATATGGCTAATAATATGAGTTACATTGATAATAATAGGAGTAATAAGTATAGTAATTGTCGTTCTATCGAGCATATCTGCATAATATGGTTAATAAAATGAGTTAGATTGATAATAATAAGAGTAATAAGTATAGTAATTGTCGTTCTATCGATCATATAAGCATAATATGGCTAATAATATGAGTTAGACTGATAATAACAAGAGTAGTGAGTATAGTAATTGTCGTTCTATCGATCATATAAGCATAATATGGCTAATAATATGAGTTAGATTGATAATAATAAGAGTAATAAGTATAGTAATTGTCGTCCTATCGATCATATAAGCATAATAAGGCTAATAATATGAGTTAGATTTATAATAATAGGAGTAGTAAGTATAGTAATTGACGTTCTATCGGTCATATAACCATAATATGGCTAATAATATGAGTTAGATTGATAATAGTGAGTGTAATAAGTATAGAAATTGTCGTTCTATCGATCATATCTGCATAATATGGTTAATAATATGAGTTAGATTGATAATAATAAGAGCAATGAGTATAGTAATTGTCGTACTATCGATCATATAAGCATAATATGGCTAATAGTTTGAGTTAGATTTATAATAATAAGAGCAATGAGTATAGTAATTGTCGTTCTATCGGTCATATAACCATAATATGGCTAATAATGTGAGTTAGATTGATAATAGTGAGTGTAATAAATATAGTAATTGTCGTTCTATCGCTCATATAAGCACAATATGGCGAATAATATGAGTTAGATTGATAATAATAATAGTAATAAGTATAGTAATTGTCGTTCTATCGATCATATAAGCATTATATGGCTAATAATATGAGTTAGATTGATAATAATAAGAGTAATAAGTACAGTAATTGTCGTTCTATCGATCATACAAGCATAATATGGCTAATAATATGAGTTAGGTTGATAGTAATAAGAGTAATAAGTATAGTCAATGTCGTGCTATCGATCATATCTGCATAATATGGTTAATAATATGAGTTAGATTGATAATAGTGAGTGTCATAAGTATAGTAATTGTCGTTCTATCGATCATATTAGCATAATATGGTTAATAATATGAGTTAGATTGATAATAATAAGTGTAATAAGTATAGTAATTGTCGTTCTATCGATCATAATTGCATAATATGGTTAATAATATGAGTTAGATTCATAATAATAAGAGTAATAAGTATAGTAATTGCCGTTCTATCGATCATTTAAGCATAAAATGGCTAATAATGTGAGTTAGGTTGATAATAATAAGAGTAATATGTGTAGTAATAGTCGTTCTATCGATCATATCTGCATAATATGGTTAATAATATGAGTTAGATTGATAATAATAAGAGCAATGAGTATAGTAATTGTCGTACTATCGATCATATAAGCATAATATGGCTAATAAGGTGAGTTAGATTGATAACAGTGAGTGTAATAAATATCGTAATTGTTGTTCTGTCGATCATATAAGCACAATATGTCTAATAATATGAGTTAGATTGATAATAATAAGAGTAATAAGTATAGTAATTGTCGTTCTATCGGTCATATAACCATAATATCGCTAATAATATGAGTTAGATTGATAATAGTGAGTGTAATAAGTATAGTAATTGTCGTTCTATCGATCATAAGCATAATATGGGTAATACTATGAGTTAGATTGATAATAATAAGAGTAATAAGTATAGTAATTGTCGTTCTATCGATCATATAAGCATAATATGGCTAATAATATGAGTTAGATTGATAATAATAAGAGTAATAAGTATAGTAATTGTCGTTCTATCGATCATATAAGCACAATATGGCTAATAATATGAGTTAGATTGATAATAATAAGAGTTATAAGTATAGTAATTGCCGTTCTATCGATCATATAAGCATAATATGGCTAATAATATGAGTTAGATTGATAATAATAAGTGTAATAAGTATAGTAATTGTCGTTCTATCGATCATAATTGCATAATATGGTTAATAATATGAGTTAGATTGATAATAATAAGAACAATGAGTATAGTAATTGTCGTACTATCGGTCATATAAGCATAATATGGCTAATACTATGAGTTAGATTTATAATAACAAGAGTAATAAATATAGTAATTGTCGTTCTATCGATCATATCTGCATAATATGGTTAATAATATGAGTTAGATTGATAATAGTAAGAGTAATGAGTATAGTAATTGTCGTACTATCGATCATATAAGCATAATATGGCTAATAATATGAGTTAGATTGATAATAATAAGAGTAATAAGTATAGAAATTGTCGTTCTATCGATCATTTAAGCATAATATGGCTAATAATATGAGTTAGATTGATAATAATAAGTGTAATAAGTATAGTAATTGTCGTTCTATCGATCATAATTGCATAATATGGTTAATAATATGAGTTCGATTCATAATAATAAGAGTAATAAGTATAGTAATTGTCGTTCTATCGATCATTTAAGCATAAAATGGCTAATAATGTGAGTTAGGTTGATAATAATAAGAGTAATAAGTGTAGTAATTGTCGTTCTATCGATCATATCTGCATAATATGGTTAATAATATGAGTTAGATTGATAATAATAAGAGCAATGAGTATAGTAATTGTCGTACTATCGATCATATAAGCATAATATGGCTAATAAGGTGAGTTAGATTGATAATAGTGAGTGTAATAAGTATAGTAATTGTCGTTCTATCGATCATAAGCATAATATGGGTAATAATATGAGTTAGATTGATAATAATAAGAGTAATAAGTATAGTAATTGTCGTTCTATCGATCATAATTGCATAATATGGTTAATAATATGAGTTGGAATGATAATAGTGAGTGTAATAAGTATAGTAATTGTCGTTCTATCGATCTTATAAGCATAATATGGCTAATAATATGAGTTAGGTTGATAATAATAAGAGTAATGAGTATAGTAATTGTCGTCCTATCGATCATATAAGCATAATAAGGCTAATAATATGAGTTAGATTTATAATAATAGGAGTAGTAAGTATAGTAATTGACGTTCTATCGGTCATATAACCATAATATGGCTAATAATGTGAGTTAGATTGATAATAGTGAGTGTAATAAATATAGTAATTGTCGTTCTATCGCTCATATAAGCACAATATGGCGAATAATATGAGTTAGATTGATAATAATAAGAGTAATAAGTATAGTAATTGCCGTTCTATCGATCATATAAGCATAATATGGCTAATAATATGAGTTAGATTGATAATAATAAGAGTAATAAGTACAGTAATTGTCGTTCTATCGATCATATAAGCATAATATGGCTAATAATATGAGTTAGGTTGATAGTAATAAGAGTAATAAGTATAGTCAATGTCGTGCTATCGATCATATCTGCATAATATGGTTAATAATATGAGTTAGATTGATAATAGTGAGTGTAATAAGTATAGTAATTGTCGTTCTATCGATCATATTAGCATAATATGGTTAATAATATGAGTTAGATTGATAATAATAAGTGTAATAAGTATAGTAATTGTCGTTCTATCGATCATAATTGCATAATATGGTTAATAATATGAGTTAGATTCATAATAATAAGAGTAATAAGTATAGTAATTGCCGTTCTATCGATCATTTAAGCATAAAATGGCTAATAATGTGAGTTAGGTTGATAATAATAAGAGTAATAAGTGTAGTAATTGTCGTTCTATCGATCATATCTGCATAATATGGTTAATAATATGAGTTAGATTGATAATAATAAGAGCAATGAGTATAGTAATTGTCGTACTATCGATCATATAAGCATAATATGGCTAATAATATGAGTTAGGTTGATAATAATAAGAGTAATAAGTATAGTAAATGTCGTGCTATCGATCATATCTGCATAATATTGTTAATAATATGAGTTAGATTGATAATAGTGAGTGTAATAAGTATAGTAATTGTCGTTCTATCGATCATATTAGCATAATATGGTTAATAATGTGAGTTAGATTGATAATAATAAGAGTAATAAGTATAGTAATTGTCGTTCTATCGATCATATAAGCATAATATGGCTAATAATATGAGTTAGATTTATAATAATAAGAGTAATAAGTATAGTAATTGTCGTTCTATCGATCATATAAGCATAATATGGCTAATAATATGAGTTAGATCGATAATGATAAGAGTAATAAGTACAATAATTGTCGTTCTATCGATCATATAAGCATAATATGGCTAATAATATGAGCTAGATCGATAATGATAAGAGTAATAAGTACAATAATTGTCGTTCTATCGATCATATAAGCATAATATGGTTAATAATATGAGTTAGATTGATAATAGTGAGTGTAATAAGTATAGTAATTGTCGTTCTATCGATCATATTAGCATAATATGGTTAATAATATGAGTTAGATTGATAATAATAAGAGTAATAAGTATAGTAATTGTCGTTCTATCGATCATATAAGCATAATATGGTTAATAATATGAGTTAGATTGATAATAGTAAGAGTAATGAGTATAGTAATTGTCGTACTATCGATCATATAAGCATAATATGGCTAATAACATGAGTTAGATTTATAATAATAAGAGTAATAAGTATAGTAATTGTCGTTCTATCGATCATATAAGCATAATATGGCTAATAATATGAGTTAGATTGATAATAATAAGAGCAATGAGTATAGTAATTGTCGTACTATCGATCATATAAGCATAATATGGCTAATAGTTTGAGTTAGATTTATAATAATAAGAGTAATAAGTATAGTAATTGTCGTTCTATCGATCATATAAGCATAATATGGCTAATAATATGTGTTAGATTGATAATAGTGAGTGTAATAAGTATAGTAATTGTCGTTCTATCGATCATAAGCATAATATGGGTAATACTATGAGTTAGATTGATAATAATAAGAGTAATAAGTATAGTAATTGTCGTTCTATCGATCATATAAGCATAATATGGCTAATAATATGAGTTAGATTGATAATAATAAGAGTAATAAGTATAGTAATTGTCGTTCTATCGATCATATAAGCACAATATGGCTAATAATATGAGTTAGATTGATAATAATAAGAGTTATAAGTATAGTAATTGCCGTTCTATCGATCATATAAGCATAATATGGCTAATAATATGAGTTAGATTGATAATAATAAGTGTAATAAGTATAGTAATTGCCGTTCTATCGATCATATAAGCATAATATGGTTAATAATATGAGTTAGAATGATAATAATAAGAACAATGAGTATAGTAATTGTCGTACTATCGGTCATATAATCATAATATGGCTAATACTATGAGTTAGATTTATAATAACAAGAGTAATAAATATAGTAATTGTCGTTCTATCGATCATATCTGCATAATATGGTTAATAATATGAGTTAGATTGATAATAGTAAGAGTAATGAGTATAGTAATTGTCGTACTATCGATCATATAAGCATAATATGGCTAATAATATGAGTTAGATTTATAATAATAAGAGTAATAAGTATAGTAATTGTCGTTCTATCGATCATATAAGCACAATATGGCTAATAATATGAGTTAGATTGATAATAATAGGAGTAATAAGTATAGTAATTGTCGTTCTATCGAGCATATCTGCATAATATGGTTAATAAAATGAGTTAGATTGATAATAATAAGAGTAATAAGTATAGTAATTGTCGCTCTATCGATCATATAAGCATAATATGGCTAATAATATGAGTTAGATTGATAATAAAAAGAGTAGTGAGTATAGTAATTGTCGTTCTATCGATCATATAAGCATAATATGGCTAATAATATGAGTTAGATTGATAATAATAAGAGTAATAAGTATAGTAATTGTCGTTCTATCGATCATTTAAGCATAATATGGCTAATAATATGAGTTAGATTGATAATAATAAGTGTAATAAGTATAGTAATTGTCGTTCTATCGATCATAATTGCATAATATGGTTAATAATATGAGTTCGATTCATAATAATAAGAGTAATAAGTATAGTAATTGTCGTTCTATCGATCATTTAAGCATAAAATGGCTAAGAATGTGAGTTAGGTTGATAATAATAAGAGTAATAAGTGTAGTAATTGTCGTTCTATCGATCATATCTGCATAATATGGTTAATAATATGAGTTAGATTGATAATAATAAGAGCAATGAGTATAGTAATTGTCGTACTATCGATCATATAAGCATAATATGGCTAATAATATGAGTTAGGTTGATAATAATAAGAGTAATAAGTATAGTAAATGTCGTGCTATCGATCATATCTGCTTAATATTGTTAATAATATGAGTTAGATTGATAATAGTGGGTGTAATAAGTATAGTAATTGTCGTTCTATCGATCATATTAGCATAATATGGTTAATAATATGAGTTAGATTGATAATAGTGAGTGTAATAAGTATAGTAATTGTCGTTCTATCGATCATATTAGCATAATATGGTTAATAATATGAGTTAGATTGATAATAATAAGAGTAATAAGTATAGTAATTGTCGTTCTATCGATCATATAAGCATAATATGGTTAATAATATGAGTTAGATTGATAATAGTAAGAGTAATGAGTATAGTAATTGTCGTACTATCGATCATATAAGCATAATATGGCTAATAACATGAGTTAGATTTATAATAATAAGAGTAATAAGTATAGTAATTGACGTTCTATCGATCATATAAGCATAATATGCCTAATAATATGAGTTAGGTTGATAATAATAAGAGTAATGAGTATAGTAATTGTCGCCCTATCGATCATATAAGCATAATAAGGCTAATAATATGAGTTAGATTTATAATAATAGGAGTAGTAAGTATAGTAATTGACGTTCTATCGGTCATATAACCATAATATGGCTAATAATATGAGTTAGATTGATAATAGTGAGTGTAATAAGTATAGAAATTGTCGTTCTATCGATCATATCTGCATAATATGGTTAATAATATGAGTTAGATTGATAATAATAAGAGCAATGAGTATAGTAATTGTCGTACTATCGATCATATAAGCATAATATGGCTAATAGTTTGAGTTAGATTTATAATAATAAGAGTAATAAGTATAGTAATTGTCGTTCTATCGATCATATAAGCATAATATGGCTAATAATATGAGTTAGATCGATAATGATAAGAGTAATAAGTACAATAATTGTCGTTCTATCGATCATATAAGCATAATATGGCTAATAATATGAGCTAGATCGATAATGATAAGAGTAATAAGTACAATAATTGTCGTTCTATCGATCATATAAGCATAATATGGTTAATAATATGAGTTAGATTGATAATAGTGAGTGTAATAAGTATAGTAATTGTCGTTCTATCGATCATATTAGCATAATATGGTTAATAATATGAGTTAGATTGATAATAATAAGAGTAATAAGTATAGTAATTGTCGTTCTATCGATCATATAAGCATAATATGGTTAATAATATGAGTTAGACTGATAATAGTAAGAGTAATGAGTATAGTAATTGTCGTACTATCGATCATATAAGCATAATATGGCTAATAATATGAGTTAGATTTATAATAATAAGAGTAATAAGTATAGTAATTGTCGTTCTATCGATCATATAAGCACAATATGGCTAATAATATGAGTTAGATTGATAATAATAGGAGTAATAAGTATAGTAATTGTCGTTCTATCGAGCATATCTGCATAATATGGTTAATAAAATGAGTTAGATTGATAATAATAAGAGTAATAAGTATAGTAATTGTCGTTCTATCGATCATATAAGCATAATATTGCTAATAATATGAGTTAGATTGATAATAACAAGAGTAGTGAGTATAGTAATTGTCGTTCTATCGATCATATAAGCATAATATGGCTAATAATATGAGTTAGATTGAGAATAATAAGAGTAATAAGTATAGTAATTGTCGTTCTATCGGTCATATAACCATAATATCGCTAATAATATGAGTTAGATTGATAATAGTGAGTGTAATAAGTATAGTAATTGTCGTTCTATCGATCATAAGCATAATATGGGTAATAATATGAGTTAGATTGATAATAATAAGAGTAATAAGTATAGTAATTGTCGTTCTATCGATCATAATTGCATAATATGGTTAATAATATGAGTTCGATTCATAATAATAAGAGTAATAAGTATAGTAATTGTCGTTCTATCGATCATTTAAGCATAAAATGGCTAATAATGTGAGTTAGGTTGATAATAATAAGAGTAATAAGTGTAGTAATTGTCGTCCTATCGATCATATCTGCATAATATGGTTAATAATATGAGTTAGAATGATAATAGTGATTGTAATAAATATCGTAATTGTTGTTCTGTCGATCATATAAGCACAATATGTCTAATAATATGAGTTAGATTGATAATAATAAGAGTAATAAGTATAGTAATTGTCGTTCTATCGGTCATATAACCATAATATCGCTAATAATATGAGTTAGATTGATAATAATAAGTGTAATAAGTATAGTAATTGTCGTTCTATCGATCATAATTGTATAATATGGTTAATAATATGAGTTAGATTGATAATAATAAGAACAATGAGTATAGTAATTGTCGTACTATCGGTCATATAAGCATAATATGGCTAATACTATGAGTTAGATTTATAATAACAAGAGTAATAAATATAGTAATTGTCGTTCTATCGATCATATCTGCATAATATGGTTAATAATATGAGTTAGATTGATAATAGTAAGAGTAATGAGTATAGTAATTGTCGTACTATCGATCATATAAGCATAATATGGCTAATAATATGAGTTAGATTTATAATAATAAGAGTAATAAGTATAGTAATTGTCGTTCTATCGATCATATAAGCACAATATGGCTAATAATATGAGTTAGATTGATAATAATAGGAGTAATAAGTATAGTAATTGTCGTTCTATCGAGCATATCTGCATAATATGGTTAATAAAATGAGTTAGATTGATAATAATAAGAGTAATAAGTATAGTAATTGTCGCTCTATCGATCATATAAGCATAATATGGCTAATAATATGAGTTAGATTGATAATAACAAGAGTAGTGAGTATAGTAATTGTCGTTCTATCGATCATATAAGCATAATATGGCTAATAATATGAGTTAGATTGATAATAGTGAGTGTAATAAGTATAGTAATTGTCGTTCTATCGATCATATTAGCATAATATGGTTAATAATGTGAGTTAGATTGATAATAATAAGAGTAATAAGTATAGTAATTGTCGTTCTATCGATCATATAAGCATAATATGGCTAATAATATGAGTTAGATTTATAATAATAAGAGTAATAAGTATAGTAATTGTCGTTCTATCGATCATATAAGCATAATATGGCTAATAATATGAGTTAGATCGATAATGATAAGAGTAATAAGTACAATAATTGTCGTTCTATCGATCATATAAGCATAATATGGCTAATAATATGAGCTAGATCGATAATGATAAGAGTAATAAGTACAATAATTGTCGTTCTATCGATCATATAAGCATAATATGGTTAATAATATGAGTTAGATTGATAATAGTGAGTGTAATAAGTATAGTAATTGTCGTTCTATCGATCATATTAGCATAATATGGTTAATAATATGAGTTAGATTGATAATAATAAGAGTAATAAGTATAGTAATTGTCGTTCTATCGATCATATAAGCATAATATGGTTAATAATATGAGTTAGATTGATAATAGTAAGAGTAATGAGTATAGTAATTGTCGTACTATCGATCATATAAGCATAATATGGCTAATAATATGAGTTAGATTTATAATAATAAGAGTAATAAGTATAGTAATTGTCGTTCTATCGATCATATAAGCACAATATGGCTAATAATATGAGTTAGATTGATAATAATAAGAGTAATAAGTATAGTAATTGTCGTTCTATCGATCATATAAGCATAATATGGCTAATAATATGAGTTAGATTTATAATAATAAGAGTAATAAGTATAGTAATTGTCGTTCTATCGATCATTTAAGCATAAAATGGCTAATAATGTGAGTTAGGTTGATAATAATAAGAGTAATAAGTGTAGTAATTGTCGTTCTATCGATCATATCTGCATAATATGGTTAATAATATGAGTTAGATTGATAATAATAAGAGCAATGAGTATAGTAATTGTCGTACTATCGATCATATAAGCATAATATGGCTAATAAGGTGAGTTAGATTGATAACAGTGAGTGTAAAAAATATAGTAATTGTTGTTCTGTCGATCATATAAGCACAATATGTCTAATAATATGAGTTAGATTGATAATAATAAGAGTAATAAGTATAGTAATTGTCGTTCTATCGGTCATATAACCATAATATCGCTAATAATATGAGTTAGATTGATAATAGTGAGTGTAATAAGTATAGTAATTGTCGTTCTATCGATCATATAAGCACAATATGGCTAATAATATGAGTTACATTGATAATAATAGGAGTAATAAGTATAGTAATTGTCGTTCTATCGAGCATATCTGCATAATATGGTTAATAAAATGAGTTAGATTGATAATAACAAGAGTAGTGAGTATAGTAATTGTCGTTCTATCGATCATATAAGCATAATATGGCTAATAATATGAGTTAGATTGATAATAATAAGAGTAATAAGTATAGTAATTGTCGTACTATCGATCATAATTGCATAATATGGTTAATAATATGAGTTGGAATGATAATAGTGAGTGTAATAAGTATAGTAATTGTCGTTCTATCGATCTTATGAGCATAATATGGCTAATAATATGATTTAGGTTGATAATAATAAGAGTAATAAGTATAGTAATTGTCGTTCTATCGATCATATAAGCATAATATGGCTAATAATATGAGTTAGGTTGATAATAATAAGAGTAATGAGTATAGTAATTGTCGTCCTATCGATCATATAAGCATAATAAGGCTAATAATATGAGTTAGATTTATAATAATAGGAGTAGTAAGTATAGTAATTGACGTTCTATCGGTCATATAACCATAATATGGCTAATAATATGAGTTAGATTGATAATAGTGAGTGTAATAAGTATAGAAATTGTCGTTCTATCGATCATATCTGCATAATATGGTTAATAATATGAGTTAGATTGATAATAATAAGAGCAATGAGTAGAGTAATTGTCGTACTATCGATCATATAAGCATAATATGGCTAATAGTTTGAGTTAGATTTATAATAATAAGAGCAATGAGTATAGTAATTGTCGTTCTATCGGTCATATAACCATAATATGGCTAATAATGTGAGTTAGATTGATAATAGTGAGTGTAATAAATATAGTAATTGTCGTTCTATCGCTCATATAAGCACAATATGGCGAATAATATGAGTTAGATTGATAATAATAATAGTAATAAGTATAGTAATTGTCGTTCTATCGATCATATAAGCATTATATGGCTAATAATATGAGTTAGATTGATAATAATAAGAGTAATAAGTACAGTAATTGTCGTTCTATCGATCATACAAGCATAATATGGCTAATAATATGAGTTAGGTTGATAGTAATAAGAGTAATAAGTATAGTCAATGTCGTGCTATCGATCATATCTGCATAATATGGTTAATAATATGAGTTAGATTGATAATAGTGAGTGTAATAAGTATAGTAATTGTCGTTCTATCGATCATATTAGCATAATATGGTTAATAATATGAGTTAGATTGATAATAATAAGTGTAATAAGTATAGTAATTGTCGTTCTATCGATCATAATTGCATAATATGGTTAATAATATGAGTTAGATTCATAATAATAAGAGTAATAAGTATAGTAATTGCCGTTCTATCGATCATTTAAGCATAAAATGGCTAATAATGTGAGTTAGGTTGATAATAATAAGAGTAATAAGTGTAGTAATTGTCGTTCTATCGATCATATCTGCATAATATGGTTAATAATATGAGTTAGATTGATAATAATAAGAGCAATGAGTATAGTAATTGTCGTACTATCGATCATATAAGCATAATATGGCTAATAAGGTGAGTTAGATTGATAACAGTGAGTGTAATAAATATCGTAATTGTTGTTCTGTCGATCATATAAGCACAATATGTCTAATAATATGAGTTAGATTGATAATAATAAGAGTAATAAGTATAGTAATTGTCGTTCTATCGGTCATATAACCATAATATCGCTAATAATATGAGTTAGATTGATAATAGTGAGTGTAATAAGTATAGTAATTGTCGTTCTATCGATCATAAGCATAATATGGGTAATACTATGAGTTAGATTGATAATAATAAGAGTAATAAGTATAGTAATTGTCGTTCTATCGATCATATAAGCATAATATGGCTAATAATATGAGTTAGATTGATAATAATAAGAGTAATAAGTATAGTAATTGTCGTTCTATCGATCATATAAGCACAATATGGCTAATAATATGAGTTAGATTGATAATAATAAGAGTTATAAGTATAGTAATTGCCGTTCTATCGATCATATAAGCATAATATGGCTAATAATATGAGTTAGATTGATAATAATAAGTGTAATAAGTATAGTAATTGTCGTTCTATCGATCATAATTGCATAATATGGTTAATAATATGAGTTAGATTGATAATAATAAGAACAATGAGTATAGTAATTGTCGTACTATCGGTCATATAAGCATAATATGGCTAATACTATGAGTTAGATTTATAATAACAAGAGTAATAAATATAGTAATTGTCGTTCTATCGATCATATCTGCATAATATGGTTAATAATATGAGTTAGATTGATAATAGTAAGAGTAATGAGTATAGTAATTGTCGTACTATCGATCATATAAGCATAATATGGCTAATAATATGAGTTAGATTTATAATAATAAGAGTAATAAGTATAGTAATTGTCGTTCTATCGATCATATAAGCACAATATGGCTAATAATATGAGTTAGATTGATAATAATAGGAGTAATAAGTATAGTAATTGTCGTTCTATCGAGCATATCTGCATAATATGGTTAATAAAATGAGTTAGATTGATAATAATAAGAGTAATAAGTATAGTAATTGTCGTTCTATCGATCATATAAGCATAATATGGCTAATAATATGAGTTAGATTGATAATAACAAGAGTAGTGAGTATAGTAATTGTCGTTCTATCGATCATATAAGCATAATATGGCTAATAATATGAGTTAGATTGATAATAATAAGAGTAATAAGTATAGTAATTGTCGTTCTATCGGTCATATAACCATAATATGGCTAATAATGTGAGTTAGATTGATAATAGTGAGTGTAATAAATATAGTAATTGTCGTTCTATCGCTCATATAAGCACAATATGGCGAATAATATGAGTTAGATTGATAATAATAAGAGTAATAAGTATAGTAATTGTCGTTCTATCGATCATATAAGCATAATATGGCTAATAATATGAGTTAGATTGATAATAATAAGAGTAATAAGTACAGTAATTGTCGTTCTATCGATCATATAAGCATAATATGGCTAATAATATGAGTTAGGTTGATAGTAATAAGAGTAATAAGTATAGTCAATGTCGTGCTATCGATCATATCTGCATAATATGGTTAATAATATGAGTTAGATTGATAATAGTGAGTGTAATAAGTATAGTAATTGTCGTTCTATCGATCATATTAGCATAATATGGTTAATAATATGAGTTAGATTGATAATAATAAGTGTAATAAGTATAGTAATTGTCGTTCTATCGATCATAATTGCATAATATGGTTAATAATATGAGTTAGATTCATAATAATAAGAGTAATAAGTATAGTAATTGCCGTTCTATCGATCATTTAAGCATAAAATGGCTAATAATGTGAGTTAGGTTGATAATAATAAGAGTAATAAGTGTAGTAATTGTCGTTCTATCGATCATATCTGCATAATATGGTTAATAATATGAGTTAGATTGATAATAATAAGAGCAATGAGTATAGTAATTGTCGTACTATCGATCATATAAGCATAATATGGCTAATAAGGTGAGTTAGATTGATAACAGTGAGTGTAATAAATATCGTAATTGTTGTTCTGTCGATCATATAAGCACAATATGTCTAATAATATGAGTTAGATTGATAATAATAAGAGTAATAAGTATAGTAATTGTCGTTCTATCGGTCATATAACCATAATATCGCTAATAATATGAGTTAGATTGATAATAGTGAGTGTAATAAGTATAGTAATTGTCGTTCTATCGATCATGAGCATAATATGGGTAATACTATGAGTTAGATTGATAATAATAAGAGTAATAAGTATAGTAATTGTCGTTCTATCGATCATATAAGCATAATATGGCTAATAATATGAGTTAGATTGATAATAATAAGAGTAATAAGTATAGTAATTGTCGTTCTATCGATCATATAAGCACAATATGGCTAATAATATGAGTTAGATTGATAATAATAAGAGTTATAAGTATAGTAATTGCCGTTCTATCGATCATATAAGCATAATATGGCTAATAATATGAGTTAGATTGATAATAATAAGTGTAATAAGTATAGTAATTGTCGTTCTATCGATCAAGATTGCATAATATGGTTAATAATATGAGTTAGATTGATAATAATAAGAACAATGAGTATAGTAATTGTCGTACTATCGGTCATATAAGCATAATATGGCTAATACTATGAGTTAGATTTATAATAACAAGAGTAATAAATATAGTAATTGTCGTTCTATCGATCATATCTGCATAATATGGTTAATAATATGAGTTAGATTGATAATAGTAAGAGTAATGAGTATAGTAATTGTCGTACTATCGATCATATAAGCATAATATGGCTAATAATATGAGTTAGATTTATAATAATAAGAGTAATAAGTATAGTAATTGTCGTTCTATCGATCATATAAGCACAACATGGCTAATAATATGAGTTAGATTGATAATAATAGGAGTAATAAGTATAGTAATTGTCGTTCTATCGAGCATATCTGCATAATATGGTTAATAAAATGAGTTAGATTGATAATAATAAGAGTAATAAGTATAGTAATTGTCGTTCTATCGATCATATAAGCATAATATGGCTAATAATATGAGTTAGATTGATAATAACAAGAGTAGTGAGTATAGTAATTGTCGTTCTATCGATCATAATTGCATAATATGGTTAATAATATGAGTTGGAATGATAATAGTGAGTGTAATAAGTATAGTAATTGTCGTTCTATCGATCTTATAAGCATAATATGGCTAATAATATGAGTTAGATTGATAATAATAAGAGTAATAAGTACAGTAATTGTCGTTCTATCGATCATATAAGCATAATATGGCTAATAATATGAGTTAGATTGATAATAATAAGTGTAATAAGTATAGTAATTGTCGTTCTATCGATCATAATTGCATAATATGGTTAATAATATGAGTTCGATTCATAATAATAAGAGTAATAAGTATAGTAATTGTCGTTCTATCGATCATTTAAGCATAAAATGGCTAATAATGTGAGTTAGGTTGATAATAATAAGAGTAATAAGTGTAGTAATTGTCGTTCTATCGATCATATCTGCATAATATGGTTAATAATATGAGTTAGATTGATAATAATAAGAGTAATAAGTATAGTAATTGTCGTTCTATCGGTCATATAACCATAATATCGCTAATAATATGTGTTAGATTGATAATAGTGAGTGTAATAAGTATAGTAATTGTCGTTCTATCGATCATAAGCATAATATGGGTAATAATATGAGTTAGATTGATAATAATAAGAGTAATAAGTATAGTAATTGTCGTTCTATCGATTATAATTGCATAATATGGTTAATAATATGAGTTGGAATGATAATAGTGAGTGTAATAAGTATAGTAATTGTCGTTCTATCGATCTTATAAGCATAATATGGCTAATAATATGAGTTAGGTTGATAATAATAAGAGTAATAAGTATAGTAATTGTCGTTCTATCGATCATATAAGCATAATATGGCTAATAATATGAGTTAGGTTGATAATAATAAGAGTAATGAGTATAGTAATTGTCGTCCTATCGATCATATAAGCATAATAAGGCTAATAATATGAGTTAGATTTATAATAATAGGAGTAGTAAGTATAGTAATTGACGTTCTATCGGTCATATAACCATAATATGGCTAATAATATGAGTTAGATTGATAATAGTGAGTGTAATAAGTATAGAAATTGTCGTTCTATCGATCATATCTGCATAATATGGTTAATAATATGAGTTAGATTGATAATAATAAGAGCAATGAGTATAGTAATTGTCTTACTATCGATCATATAAGCATAATATGGCTAATAGTTTGAGTTAGATTTATAATAATAAGAGCAATGAGTATAGTAATTGTCGTTCTATCGGTCATATAACCATAATATGGCTAATAATGTGAGTTAGATTGATAATAGTGAGTGTAATAAATATAGTAATTGTCGTTCTATCGCTCATATAAGCACAATATGGCGAATAATATGAGTGAGATTGATAATAATAAGAGTAATAAGTATAGTAATTGTCGTTCTATCGATCATATAAGCATAATATGGCTAATAATATGAGTTAGATTGATAATAATAAGAGTAATAAGTACCGTAATTGTCGTTCTATCGATCATATAAGCATAATATGGCTAATAATATGAGTTAGGTTGATAGTAATAAGAGTAATAAGTATAGTCAATGTCGTGCTATCGATCATATCTGCATAATATGATTAATAATATGAGTTAGATTGATAATAGTGAGTGTAATAAGTATAGTAATTGTCGTTCTATCGATCATATTAGCATAATATGGTTAATAATATGAGTTAGATTGATAATAATAAGTGTAATAAGTATAGTAATTGTCGTTCTATCGATCATAATTGCATAATATGGTTAATAATATGAGTTAGATTCATAATAATAAGAGTAATAAGTATAGTAATTGCCGTTCTATCGATCATTTAAGCATAAAATGGCTAATAATGTGAGTTAGGTTGATAATAATAAGAGTAATAAGTGTAGTAATTGTCGTTCTATCGATCATATCTGCATAATATGGTTAATAATATGAGTTAGATTGATAATAATAAGAGCAATGAGTATAGTAATTGTCGTACTATCGATCATATAAGCATAATATGGCTAATAAGGTGAGTTAGATTGATAACAGTGAGTGTAATAAATATCGTAATTGTTGTTCTGTCGATCATATAAGCACAATATGTCTAATAATATGAGTTAGATTGATAATAATAAGAGTAATAAGTATAGTAATTGTCGTTCTATCGGTCATATAACCATAATATCGCTAATAATATGAGTTAGATTGATAATAGTGAGTGTAATAAGTATAGTAATTGTCGTTCTATCGATCATAAGCATAATATGGGTAATACTATGAGTTAGATTGATAATAATAAGAGTAATAAGTATAGTAATTGTCGTTCTATCGGTCATATAAGCATAATATGGCTAATAATATGAGTTAGATTGATAATAATAAGAGTAATACGTATAGTAATTGTCGTTCTATCGATCATATAAGCACAATATGGCTAATAATATGAGTTAGATTGATAATAATAAGAGTTATAAGTATAGTAATTGCCGTTCTATCGATCATATAAGCATAATATGGCTAATAATATGAGTTAGATTGATAATAATAAGTGTAATAAGTATAGTAATTGTCGTTCTATCGATCATAATTGCATAATATGGTTAATAATATGAGTTAGATTGATAATAATAAGAACAATGAGTATAGTAATGGTCGTACTATCGGTCATATAAGCATAATATGGCTAATACTATGAGTTAGATTTATAATAACAAGAGTGATAAATATAGTAATTGTCGTTCTATCGATCATATCTGCATAATATGGTTAATAATATGAGTTAGATTGATAATAGTAAGAGTAATGAGTATAGTAATTGTCGTACTATCGATCATATAAGCATAATAGGGCTAATAATATGAGTTAGATTTATAATAATAAGAGTAATAAGTATAGTAATTGTCGTTCTATCGATCATATAAGCACAATATGGCTAATAATATGAGTTAGATTGATAATAATAGGAGTAATAAGTATAGTAATTGTCGTTCTATCGAGCATATCTGCATAATATGGTTAATAAAATGAGTTAGATTGATAATAATAAGAGTAATAAGTATAGTAATTGTCGTTCTATCGATCATATAAGCATAATATGGCTAATAATATGAGTTAGATTGATAATAACAAGAGTAGTGAGTATAGTAATTGTCGTTCTATCGATCATAATTGCATAATATGGTTAAGAATATGAGTTCGATTCATAATAATAAGAGTAATAAGTATAGTAATTGTCGTTCTATCGATCATTTAAGCATAAAATGGCTAATAATGTGAGTTAGGTTGATAATAATAAGAGTAATAAGTGTAGTAATTGTCGTTCTATCGATCATATCTGCATAATATGGTTAATAATATGAGTTCGATTGATAATAATAAGAGCAATGAGTATAGTAATTGTCGTACTATCGATCATATAAGCATAATATGGCTAATAATATGAGTTAGGTTGATAATAATAAGAGTAATAAGTATAGTAAATGTCGTGCTATCGATCATATCTGCATAATATTGTTAATAATATGAGTTAGATTGATAATAGTGAGTGTAATAAGTATAGTAATTGTCGTTCTATCGATCATATTAGCATAATATGGTTAATAATGTGAGTTAGATTGATAATAATAAGAGTAATAAGTATAGTAATTGTCGTTCTATCGATCATATAAGCATAATATGGCTAATAATATGAGTTAGATTTATAATAATAAGAGTAATAAGTATAGTAATTGTCGTTCTATCGATCATATAAGCATAATATGGCTAATAATATGAGTTAGATCGATAATGATAAGAGTAATAAGTACAATAATTGTCGTTCTATCGATCATATAAGCATAATATGGTTAATAATATGAGTTAGATTGATAATAGTGAGTGTAATAAGTATAGTAATTGTCGTTCTATCGATCATATTAGCATAATATGGTTAATAATATGAGTTAGATTGATAATAATAAGAGTAATAAGTATAGTAATTGTCGTTCTATCGATCATATAAGCATAATATGGCTAATAATATGAGTTAGATTGATAATAGTAAGAGTAATGAGTATAGTAATTGTCGTACTATCGATCATATAAGCATAATATGGCTAATAATATGAGTTAGATTTATAATAATAAGAGTAATAAGTATAGTAATTGTCGTTCTATCGATCATATAAGCACAATATGGCTAATAATATGAGTTAGATTGATAATAATAGGAGTAATAAGTATAGTAATTGTCGTTCTATCGAGCATATCTGCATAATATGGTTAATAAAATGAGTTAGATTGATAATAATAAGAGTAATAAGTATAGTAATTGTCGTTCTATCGATCATATAAGCATAATATGGCTAATAATATGAGTTAGATTGATAATAATAAGAGCAATGAGTATAGTAATTGTCGTTCTATCGATCATATAAGCATAATATGGCTAATAATATGAGTTAGATTGATAATAATAAGAGTAATAAGTATAGTAATTGTCGTTCTATCGATCATTTAAGCATAAAATGGCTAATAATGTGAGTTAGGTTGATAATAATAAGAGTAATAAGTGTAGTAATTGTCGTTCTATCGATCATATCTGCATAATATGGTTAATAATATGAGTTAGATTGATAATAATAAGAGCAATGAGTATAGTAATTGTCGTACTATCGATCATATAAGCATAATATGGCTAATAAGGTGAGTTAGATTGATAACAGTGAGTGTAATAAATATAGTAATTGTTGTTCTGTCGATCATATAAGCACAATATGTCTAATAATATGAATTAGATTGATAATAATAAGAGTAATAAGTATAGTAATTGTCGTTCTATCGGTCATATAACCATAATATCGCTAATAATATGAGTTAGATTGATAATAGTGAGTGTAATAAGTATAGTAATTGTCGTTCTATCGATCATAAGCATAATATGGGTAATAATATGAGTTAGATTGATAATAATAAGAGTAATAAGTATAGTAATTGTCGTTCTATCGATCATATAAGCATAATATGGCTAATAATATGAGTTAGGTTGATAATAATAAGAGTAATGAGTATAGTAATTGTCGTCCTATCGATCATATAAGCATAATAAGGCTAATAATATGAGTTAGATTTATAATAATAGGAGTAGTAAGTATAGTAATTGACGTTCTATCGGTCATATAACCATAATATGGCTAATAATATGAGTTAGATTGATAATAGTGAGTGTAATAAGTATAGAAATTGTCGTTCTATCGATCATATCTGCATAATATGGTTAATAATATGAGTTAGATTGATAATAATAAGAGCAATGAGTATAGTAATTGTCGTACTATCGATCATATAAGCATAATATGGCTAATAGTTTGAGTTAGATTTATAATAATAAGAGCAATGAGTATAGTAATTGTCGTTCTATCGGTCATATAACCATAATATGGCTAATAATGTGAGTTAGATTGATAATAGTGAGTGTAATAAATATAGTAATTGTCGTTCTATCGCTCATATAAGCACAATATGGCGAATAATATGAGTTAGATTGATAATAATAAGAGTAATAAGTATAGTAATTGTCGTTCTATCGATCATATAAGCATAATATGGCTAATAATATGAGTTAGATTGATAATAATAAGAGTAATAAGTACAGTAATTGTCGTTCTATCGATCATATAAGCATAATATGGCTAATAATATGAGTTAGGTTGATAGTAATAAGAGTAATAAGTATAGTCAATGTCGTGCTATCGATCATATCTGCATAATATGGTTAATAATATGAGTTAGATTGATAACAGTGAGTGTAATAAGTATAGTAATTGTCGTTCTATCGATCATATTAGCATAATATGGTTAATAATATGAGTTAGATTGATAATAATAAGTGTAATAAGTATAGTAATTGTCGTTCTATCGATCATAATTGCATAACATGGTTAATAATATGAGTTAGATTCATAATAATAAGAGTAATAAGTATAGTAATTGCCGTTCTATCGATCATTAAAGCATAAAATGGCTAATAATGTGAGTTAGGTTGATAATAATAAGAGTAATAAGTGTAGTAATTGTCGTTCTATCGATCATATCTGCATAATATGGTTAATAATATGAGTTAGATTGATAATAATAAGAGCAATGAGTATAGTAATTGTCGTACTATCGATCATATAAGCATAATATGGCTAATAAGGTGAGTTAGATTGATAACAGTGAGTGTAATAAATATCGTAATTGTTGTTCTGTCGATCATATAAGCACAATATGTCTAATAATATGAGTTAGATTGATAATAATAAGAGTAATAAGTATAGTAATTGTCGTTCTATCGATCATATAAGCATAATATGGCTAATAATATGAGTTAGATTGATAATAACAAGAGTAGTGAGTATAGTAATTGTCGTTCTATCGATCATATAAGCATAATATGGCTAATAATATGAGTTAGATTGATAATAATAAGAGTAATAAGTATAGTAATTGTCGTTCTATCGATCATTTAAGCATAATATGGCTAATAATATGAGTTAGATTGATAATAATAAGTGTAATAAGTATAGTAATTGTCGTTCTATCGATCATAATTGCATAATATGGTTAATAATATGAGTTCGATTCATAATAATAAGAGTAATAAGTATAGTAATTGTCGTTCTATCGATCATTTAAGCATAAAATGGCTAATAATGTGAGTTAGGTTGATAATAATAAGAGTAATAAGTGTAGTAATTGTCGTTCTATCGATCATATCTGCATAATATGGTTAATAATATGAGTTAGATTGATAATAATAAGAGCAATGAGTATAGTAATTGTCGTACTATCGATCATATAAGCATAATATGGCTAATAAGGTGAGTTAGATTGATAACAGTGAGTGTAATAAATATAGTAATTGTTGTTCTGTCGATCATATAAGCACAATATGTCTAATAATATGAATTAGATTGATAATAATAAGAGTAATAAGTATAGTAATTGTCGTTCTATCGGTCATATAACCATAATATCGCTAATAATATGAGTTAGATTGATAATAGTGAGTGTAATAAGTATAGTAATTGTCGTTCTATCGATCATAAGCATAATATGGGTAATAATATGAGTTAGATTGATAATAATAAGAGTAATAAGTATAGTAATTGTCGTTCTATCGATCATATAAGCATAATATGGCTAATAATATGAGTTAGGTTGATAATAATAAGAGTAATGAGTATAGTAATTGTCGTCCTATCGATCATATAAGCATAATAAGGCTAATAATATGAGTTAGATTTATAATAATAGGAGTAGTAAGTATAGTAATTGACGTTCTATCGGTCATATAACCATAATATGGCTAATAATATGAGTTAGATTGATAATAGTGAGTGTAATAAGTATAGAAATTGTCGTTCTATCGATCATATCTGCATAATATGGTTAATAATATGAGTTAGATTGATAATAATAAGAGCAATGAGTATAGTAATTGTCGTACTATCGATCATATAAGCATAATATGGCTAATAGTTTGAGTTAGATTTATAATAATAAGAGCAATGAGTATAGTAATTGTCGTTCTATCGGTCATATAACCATAATATGGCTAATAATGTGAGTTAGATTGATAATAGTGAGTGTAATAAATATAGTAATTGTCGTTCTATCGCTCATATAAGCACAATATGGCGAATAATATGAGTTAGATTGATAATAATAAGAGTAATAAGTATAGTAATTGTCGTTCTATCGATCATATAAGCATAATATGGCTAATAATATGAGTTAGATTGATAATAATAAGAGTAATAAGTACAGTAATTGTCGTTCTATCGATCATATAAGCATAATATGGCTAATAATATGAGTTAGGTTGATAGTAATAAGAGTAATAAGTATAGTCAATGTCGTGCTATCGATCATATCTGCATAATATGGTTAATAATATGAGTTAGATTGATAATAGTGAGTGTAATAAGTATAGTAATTGTCGTTCTATCGATCATATTAGCATAATATGGTTAATAATATGAGTTAGATTGATAATAATAAGTGTAATAAGTATAGTAATTGTCGTTCTATCGATCATAATTGCATAATATGGTTAATAATATGAGTTAGATTCATAATAATAAGAGTAATAAGTATAGTAATTGCCGTTCTATCGATCATTTAAGCATAAAATGGCTAATAATGTGAGTTAGGTTGATAATAATAAGAGTAATAAGTGTAGTAATTGTCGTTCTATCGATCATATCTGCATAATATGGTTAATAATATGAGTTAGATTGATAATAATAAGAGCAATGAGTATAGTAATTGTCGTACTATCGATCATATAAGCATAATATGGCTAATAAGGTGAGTTAGATTGATAACAGTGAGTGTAATAAATATCGTAATTGTTGTTCTGTCGATCATATAAGCACAATATGTCTAATAGTATGAGTTAGATTGATAATAATAAGAGTAATAAGTATAGTAATTGTCGTTCTATCGGTCATATAACCATAATATCGCTAATAATATGAGTTAGATTGATAATAGTGAGTGTAATAAGTATAGTAATTGTCGTTCTATCGATCATAAGCATAATATGGGTAATACTATGAGTTAGATTGATAATAATAAGAGTAATAAGTATAGTAATTGTCGTTCTATCGATCATATAAGCATAATATGGCTAATAATATGAGTTAGATCGATAATGATAAGAGTAATAAGCACAGTAATTGTCGTTATAACAATCATATAAGCATAATATGGCTAATAATATGAGTTAGATTGATAATAATAAGAGTAGTGAGTATAGTAATTGTCGTTCTATCGATCATATAAACATAATATGGATAATAATATGAGTTAGATTGATAATAATAAGTGTAATAAGTATAGTAATTGTCGTTCTATCGATCATAATTGCATAATATGGTTAATAATATGAGTTAGATTGATAATAATAAGAACAATGAGTATAGTAATTGTCGTACTATCGGTCATATAAGCATAATATGGCTAATACTATGAGTTAGATTTATAATAACAAGAGTAATAAATATAGTAATTGTCGTTCTATCGATCATATCTGCATAATATGGTTAATAATATGAGTTAGATTGATAATAGTAAGAGTAATGAGTATAGTAATTGTCGTACTATCGATCATATAAGCATAATAGGGCTAATAATATGAGTTAGATTTATAATAATAAGAGTAATAAGTATAGTAATTGTCGTTCTATCGATCATATAAGCACAATATGGCTAATAATATGAGTTAGATTGATAATAATAGGAGTAATAGGTATAGTAATTGTCGTTCTATCGAGCATATCTGCATAATATGGTTAATAAAATGAGTTAGATTGATAATAATAAGAGTAATAAGTATAGTAATTGTCGTTCTATCGATCATATAAGCATAATATGGCTAATAATATGAGTTAGATTGATAATAACAAGAGTAGTGAGTATAGTAATTGTCGTTCTATCGATCATAATTGCATAATATGGTTAATAATATGAGTTCGATTCATAATAATAAGAGTAATAAGTATAGTAATTGTCGTTCTATCGATCATTTAAGCATAAAATGGCTAATAATGTGAGTTAGGTTGATAATAATAAGAGTAATAAGTGTAGTAATTGTCGTTCTATCGATCATATCTGCATAATATGGTTAATAATATGAGTTCGATTGATAATAATAAGAGCAATGAGTATAGTAATTGTCGTACTATCGATCATATAAGCATAATATGGCTAATAATATGAGTTAGGTTGATAATAATAAGAGTAATAAGTATAGTAAATGTCGTGCTATCGATCATATCTGCATAATATTGTTAATAATATGAGTTAGATTGATAATAGTGAGTGTAATAAGTATAGTAATTGTCGTTCTATCGATCATATTAGCATAATATGGTTAATAATGTGAGTTAGATTGATAATAATAAGAGTAATAAGTATAGTAATTGTCGTTCTATCGATCATATAAGCATAATATGGCTAATAATATGAGTTAGATTTATAATAATAAGAGTAATAAGTATAGTAATTGTCGTTCTATCGATCATATAAGCATAATATGGCTAATAATATGAGTTAGATCGATAATGATAAGAGTAATAAGTACAATAATTGTCGTTCTATCGATCATATAAGCATAATATGGTTAATAATATGAGTTAGATTGATAATAGTGAGTGTAATAAGTATAGTAATTGTCGTTCTATCGATCATATTAGCATAATATGGTTAATAATATGAGTTAGATTGATAATAATAAGAGTAATAAGTATAGTAATTGTCGTTCTATCGATCATATAAGCATAATATGGCTAATAATATGAGTTAGATTGATAATAGTAAGAGTAATGAGTATAGTAATTGTCGTACTATCGATCATATAAGCATAATAAGGCTAATAATATGAGTTAGATTTATAATAATAGGAGTAGTAAGTATAGTAATTGACGTTCTATCGGTCATATAACCATAATATGGCTAATAATATGAGTTAGATTGATAATAGTGAGTGTAATAAGTATAGAAATTGTCGTTCTATCGATCATATCTGCATAATATGGTTAATAATATGAGTTAGATTGATAATAATAAGAGCAATGAGTATAGTAATTGTCGTACTATCGATCATATAAGCATAATATGGCTAATAGTTTGAGTTAGATTTATAATAATAAGAGCAATGAGTATAGTAATTGTCGTTCTATCGGTCATATAACCATAATATGGCTAATAATGTGAGTTAGATTGATAATAGTGAGTGTAATAAATATAGTAATTGTCGTTCTATCGCTCATATAAGCACAATATGGCGAATAATATGAGTTAGATTGATAATAATAAGAGTAATAAGTATAGTAATTGTCGTTCTATCGATCATATAAGCATAATATGGCTAATAATATGAGTTAGATTGATAATAATAAGAGTAATAAGTACAGTAATTGTCGTTCTATCGATCATATAAGCATAATATGGCTAATAATATGAGTTAGGTTGATAGTAATAAGAGTAATAAGTATAGTCAATGTCGTGCTATCGATCATATCTGCATAATATGGTTAATAATATGAGTTAGATTGATAATAGTGAGTGTAATAAGTATAGTAATTGTCGTTCTATCGATCATATTAGCATAATATGGTTAATAATATGAGTTAGATTGATAATAACAAGTGTAATAAGTATAGTAATTGTCGTTCTATCGATCATAATTGCATAATATGGTTAATAATATGAGTTAGATTCATAATAATAAGAGTAATAAGTATAGTAATTGCCGTTCTATCGATCATTTAAGCATAAAATGGCTAATAATGTGAGTTAGGTTGATAATAATAAGAGTAATAAGTGTAGTAATTGTCGTTCTATCGATCATATCTGCATAATATGGTTAATAATATGAGTTAGATTGATAATAATAAGAGCAATGAGTATAGTAATTGTCGTACTATCGATCATATAAGCATAATATGGCTAATAAGGTGAGTTAGATTGATAACAGTGAGTGTAATAAATATCGTAATTGTTGTTCTGTCGATCATATAAGCACAATATGTCTAATAGTATGAGTTAGATTGATAATAATAAGAGTAATAAGTATAGTAATTGTCGTTCTATCGGTCATATAACCATAATATCGCTAATAATATGAGTTAGATTGATAATAGTGAGTGTAATAAGTATAGTAATTGTCGTTCTATCGATCATAAGCATAATATGGGTAATACTATGAGTTAGATTGATAATAATAAGAGTAATAAGTATAGTAATTGTCGTTCTATCGATCATATAAGCATAATATGGCTAATAATATGAGTTAGATCGATAATGATAAGAGTAATAAGCACAGTAATTGTCGTTATAACAATCATATAAGCATAATATGGCTAATAATATGAGTTAGATTGATAATAATAAGAGTAGTGAGTATAGTAATTGTCGTTCTATCGATCATATAAACATAATATGGATAATAATATGAGTTAGATTGATAATAATAAGTGTAATAAGTATAGTAATTGTCGTTCTATCGATCATAATTGCATAATATGGTTAATAATATGAGTTAGATTGATAATAATAAGAACAATGAGTATAGTAATTGTCGTACTATCGGTCATATAAGCATAATATGGCTAATACTATGAGTTAGATTTATAATAACAAGAGTAATAAATATAGTAATTGTCGTTCTATCGATCATATCTGCATAATATGGTTAATAATATGAGTTAGATTGATAATAGTAAGAGTAATGAGTATAGTAATTGTCGTACTATCGATCATATAAGCATAATAGGGCTAATAATATGAGTTAGATTTATAATAATAAGAGCAATAAGTATAGTAATTGTCGTTCTATCGATCATATAAGCACAATATGGCTAATAATATGAGTTAGATTGATAATAATAGGAGTAATAAGTATAGTAATTGTCGTTCTATCGAGCATATCTGCATAATATGGTTAATAAAATGAGTTAGATTGATAATAATAAGAGTAATAAGTATAGTAATTGTCGTTCTATCGATCATATAAGCATAATATGGCTAATAATATGAGTTAGATTGATAATAACAAGAGTAGTGAGTATAGTAATTGTCGTTCTATCGATCATAATTGCATAATATGGTTAATAATATGAGTTCGATTCATAATAATAAGAGTAATAAGTATAGTAATTGTCGTTCTATCGATCATTTAAGCATAAAATGGCTAATAATGTGAGTTAGGTTGATAATAATAAGAGTAATAAGTGTAGTAATTGTCGTTCTATCGATCATATCTGCATAATATGGTTAATAATATGAGTTCGATTGATAATAATAAGAGCAATGAGTATAGTAATTGTCGTACTATCGATCATATAAGCATAATATGGCTAATAATATGAGTTAGGTTGATAATAATAAGAGTAATAAGTATAGTAAATGTCGTGCTATCGATCATATCTGCATAATATTGTTAATAATATGAGTTAGATTGATAATAGTGAGTGTAATAAGTATAGTAATTGTCGTTCTATCGATCATATTAGCATAATATGGTTAATAATGTGAGTTAGATTGATAATAATAAGAGTAATAAGTATAGTAATTGTCGTTCTATCGATCATATAAGCATAATATGGCTAATAATATGAGTTAGATTTATAATAATAAGAGTAATAAGTATAGTAATTGTCGTTCTATCGATCATATAAGCATAATATGGCTAATAATATGAGTTAGATCGATAATGATAAGAGTAATAAGTACAATAATTGTCGTTCTATCGATCATATAAGCATAATATGGTTAATAATATGAGTTAGATTGATAATAGTGAGTGTAATAAGTATAGTAATTGTCGTTCTATCGATCATATTAGCATAATATGGTTAATAATATGAGTTAGATTGATAATAATAAGAGTAATAAGTATAGTAATTGTCGTTCTATCGATCATATAAGCATAATATGGCTAATAATATGAGTTAGATTGATAATAGTAAGAGTAATGAGTATAGTAATTGTCGTACTATCGATCATATAAGCATAATATGGCTAATAATATGAGTTAGATTTATAATAATAAGAGTAATAAGTATAGTAATTGTCGTTCTATCGATCATATAAGCACAATATGGCTAATAATATGAGTTAGATTGATAATAATAGGAGTAATAAGTATAGTAATTGTCGTTCTATCGAGCATATCTGCATAATATGGTTAATAAAATGAGTTAGATTGATAATAATAAGAGTAATAAGTATAGTAATTGTCGTTCTATCGATCATATAAGCATAATATGGCTAATAATATGAGTTAGATTGATAATAACAAGAGTAGTGAGTATAGTAATTGTCGTTCTATCGATCATATAAGCATAATATGGCTAATAATATGAGTTAGATTGATAATAATAAGAGTAATAAGTATAGTAATTGTCGTTCTATCGATCATTTAAGCATAATATGGCTAATAATATGAGTTAGATTGATAATAATAAGTGAAATAAGTATAGTAATTGTCGTTCTATCGATCATAATTGCATAATATGGTTAATAATATGAGTTCGATTCATAATAATAAGAGTAATAAGTATAGTAATTGTCGTTCTATCGATCATTTAAGCATAAAATGGCTAATAATGTGAGTTAGGTTGATAATAATAAGAGTAATAAGTGTAGTAATTGTCGTTCTATCGATCATATCTGCATAATATGGTTAATAATATGAGTTAGATTGATAATAATAAGAGCAATGAGTAGGGTAATTGTCGTACTATCGATCATATAAGCATAATATGGCTAATAAGGTGAGTTAGATTGATAACAGTGAGTGTAATAAATATAGTAATTGTTGTTCTGTCGATCATATAAGCACAATATGTCTAATAATATGAATTAGATTGATAATAATAAGAGTAATAAGTATAGTAATTGTCGTTCTATCGGTCATATAACCATAATATCGCTAATAATATGAGTTAGATTGATAATAGTGAGTGTAATAAGTATAGTAATTGTCGTTCTATCGATCATAAGCATAATATGGGTAATAATATGAGTTAGATTGATAATAATAAGAGTAATAAGTATAGTAATTGTCGTTCTATCGATCATATAAGCATAATATGGCTAATAATATGAGTTAGGTTGATAATAATAAGAGTAATGAGTATAGTAATTGTCGTCCTATCGATCATATAAGCATAATAAGGCTAATAATATGAGTTAGATTTATAATAATAGGAGTAGTAAGTATAGTAATTGACGTTCTATCGGTCATATAACCATAATATGGCTAATAATATGAGTTAGATTAATAATAGTGAGTGTAATAAGTATAGAAATTGTCGTTCTATCGATCATATCTGCATAATATGGTTAATAATATGAGTTAGATTGATAATAATAAGAGCAATGAGTATAGTAATTGTCGTACTATCGATCATATAAGCATAATATGGCTAATAGTTTGAGTTAGATTTATAATAATAAGAGCAATGAGTATAGTAATTGTCGTTCTATCGGTCATATAACCATAATATGGCTAATAATGTGAGTTAGATTGATAATAGTGAGTGTAATAAATATAGTAATTGTCGTTCTATCGCTCATATAAGCACAATATGGCGAATAATATGAGTTAGATTGATAATAATAAGAGTAATAAGTATAGTAATTGTCGTTCTATCGATCATATAAGCATAATATGGCTAATAATATGAGTTAGATTGATAATAATAAGAGTAATAAGTACAGTAATTGTCGTTCTATCGATCATATAAGCATAATATGGCTAATAATATGAGTTAGGTTGATAGTAATAAGAGTAATAAGTATAGTCAATGTCGTGCTATCGATCATATCTGCATAATATGGTTAATAATATGAGTTAGATTGATAATAGTGAGTGTAATAAGTATAGTAATTGTCGTTCTATCGATCATATTAGCATAATATGGTTAATAATATGAGTTAGATTGATAATAATAAGTGTAATAAGTATAGTAATTGTCGTTCTATCGATCATAATTGCATAATATGGTTAATAATATGAGTTAGATTCATAATAATAAGAGTAATAAGTATAGTAATTGCCGTTCTATCGATCATTTAAGCATAAAATGGCTAATAATGTGAGTTAGGTTGATAATAATAAGAGTAATAAGTGTAGTAATTGTCGTTCTATCGATCATATCTGCATAATATGGTTAATAATATGAGTTAGATTGATAATAATAAGAGCAATGAGTATAGTAATTGTCGTACTATCGATCATATAAGCAAAATATGGCTAATAAGGTGAGTTAGATTGATAACAGTGAGTGTAATAAATATCGTAATTGTTGTTCTGTCGATCATATAAGCACAATATGTCTAATAATATGAGTTAGATTGATAATAATAAGAGTAATAAGTATAGTAATTGTCGTTCTATCGGTCATATAACCATAATATCGCTAATAATATGAGTTAGATTGATAATAGTGAGTGTAATAAGTATAGTAATTGTCGTTCTATCGATCATAAGCATAATATGGGTAATACTATGAGTTAGATTGATAATAATAAGAGTAATAAGTATAGTAATTGTCGTTCTATCGATCATATAAGCATAATATGGCTAATAATATGAGTTAGATCGATAATGATAAGAGTAATAAGCACAGTAATTGTCGTTATAACAATCATATAAGCATAATATGGCTAATAATATGAGTTAGATTGATAATAATAAGAGTAGTGAGTATAGTAATTGTCGTTCTATCGATCATATAAACATAATATGGATAATAATATGAGTTAGATCGATAATGATAAGAGTAATAAGTACAGTAATTGTAGTTCTGTCGATCATATAAGCATAATATGGCTAATAATATGAGTTAGATTGATAATAATAACAGTAATAAGTATAGTAATTGTCGTTCTATCGATAATATAAGCATAATTTGGCTAATAATATGAGTTAGATTGATAACAATAAGAGTAATAAGTGTAGTAATTGTCGTTCTATCGGTCATATAACCATAATATCGCTAATAATATGAGTTAGATTAATAATAGTGAGTGTAATAAGTATAGTAATTGTCGTTCTATCGATCATAATTGCATAATATGGTTAATAATATGAGTTAGAATGATAATAGTGAGTGTAATATGTATAGTAATTGTCGTTCTATCGATCTTATAAGCATAATATGGCTAATAATATGAGTTAGATTGATAATAATAAGAGTAATAAGTATAGTAATTGTCGTTCTATCGATCATATAAGCACAATATGGCTAATAATATGAGTTAGATTGATAATAATAAGAGTAATAAGTATAGTAATTGCCGTTCTATCGATCATATAAGCATAATATGGCTAATAATATGAGTTAGATTGATAATAATAAGTGTAATAAGTATAGTAATTGTCGTTCTATCGATCATAATTGCATAATATGGTTAATAATATGAGTTAGATTGATAATAATAAGAACAATGATTATAGTAATTGTCGTACTATCGGTCATATAAGCATAATATGGCTAATACTATGAGTTAGATTTATAATAACAAGAGTAATAGATATAGTAATTGTCGTTCTATCGATCATATCTGCATAATATGGTTAATAATATGAGTTAGATTGATAATAGTAAGAGTAATGAGTATAGTAATTGTCGTACTATCGATCATATAAGCATAATATGGCTAATAATATGAGTTAGATTTATAATAATAAGAGTAATAAGTATAGTAATTGTCGTTCTATCGATCATATAAGCTCAATATGGCTAATAATATGAGTTAGATTGATAATAATAGGAGTAATAAGTATAGTAATTGTCGTTCTATCGAGCATATCTGCATAATATGGTTAATAAAATGAGTTAGATTGATAATAATAAGAGTAATAAGTATAGTAATTGTCGTTCTATCGATCATATAAGCATAATATGGCTAATAATATGAGTTAGATTGATAATAACAAGAGTAGTGAGTATAGTAATTGTCGTTCTATCGATCATATAAGCATAATATGGCTAATAATATGAGTTAGATTGATAATAATGAGAGTAATAAGTATAGTAATTGTCGTTCTATCGATCATTTAAGCATAATATGGCTAATAATATGAGTTAGATTGATAATAATAAGTGTAATAAGTATAGAAATTGTCGTTCTATCGATCATAATTGCATAATATGGTTAATAATATGAGTTCGATTCATAATAATAAGAGTAATAAGTATAGTAATTGTCGTTCTATCGATCATTTAAGCATAAAATGGCTAATAATGTGAGTTAGGTTGATAATAATAAGAGTAATAGGTGTAGTAATTGTCGTTCTATCGATCATATAAGCATAATATGGCTAATAATATGAGCTAGATCGATAATGATAAGAGTAATAAGTACAATAATTGTCGTTCTATCGATCATATAAGCATAATATGGTTAATAATATGAGTTAGATTGATAATAGTGAGTGTAATAAGTATAGTAATTGTCGTTCTATCGATCATATAAGCATAATATGGCTAATAATATGAGTTAGATTGATAATAACAAGAGTAGTGAGTATAGTAATTGTCGTTCTATCGATCATAATTGCATAATATGGTTAATAATATGAGTTCGATTCATAATAATAAGAGTAATAAGTATAGTAATTGTCGTTCTATCGATCATTTAAGCATAAAATGGCTAATAATGTGAGTTAGGTTGATAATAATAAGAGTAATAAGTGTAGTAATTGTCGTTCTATCGATCATATCTGCATAATATGGTTAATAATATGAGTTCGATTGATAATAATAAGAGCAATGAGTATAGTAATTGTCGTACTATCGATCATATAAGCATAATATGGCTAATAATATGAGTTAGGTTGATAATAATAAGAGTAATAAGTATAGTAAATGTCGTGCTATCGATCATATCTGCATAATATTGTTAATAATATGAGTTAGATTGATAATAGTGAGTGTAATAAGTATAGTAATTGTCGTTCTATCGATCATATTAGCATAATATGGTTAATAATGTGAGTTAGATTGATAATAATAAGAGTAATAAGTATAGTAATTGTCGTTCTATCGATCATATAAGCATAATATGGCTAATAATATGAGTTAGATCGATAATGATAAGAGTAATAAGTACAATAATTGTCGTTCTATCGATCATATAAGCATAATATGGTTAATAATATGAGTTAGATTGATAATAGTGAGTGTAATAAGTATAGTAATTGTCGTTCTATCGATCATATTAGCATAATATGGTTAATAATATGAGTTAGATTGATAATAATAAGAGTAATATGTATAGTAATTGTCGTTCTATCGATCATAAAAGCATAATATGGCTAATAATATGAGTTAGATTGATAATAGTAAGAGTAATGAGTATAGTAATTGTCGTACTATCGATCATATAAGCATAATATGGCTAATAATATGAGTTAGATTTATAATAATAAGAGTAATAAGTATAGTAATTGTCGTTCTATCGATCATATAAGCACAATATGTCTAATAATATGAATTAGATTGATAATAATAAGAGTAATAAGTATAGTAATTGTCGTTCTATCGGTCATATAACCATAATATCGCTAATAATATGAGTTAGATTGATAATAGTGAGTGTAATAAGTATAGTAATTGTCGTTCTATCGATCATAAGCATAATATGGGTAATACTATGAGTTAGATTGATAATAATAAGAGTAATAAGTATAGTAATTGTCGTTCTATCGATCATATAAGCATAATATGGCTAATAATATGAGTTAGATTGATAATAATAAGAGTAATAAGTATAGTAATTGTCGTTCTATCGATCATATAAGCATAATATGGCTAATAATATGAGTTAGATCGATAATGATAAGAGTAATAAGCACAGTAATTGTCGTTCAATCAATCATATAAGCATAATATGGCTAATAATATGAGTTAGATTGATAATAATAAGAGTAGTGAGTATAGTAATTGTCGTTCTATCGATCATATAAACATAATATGGATAATAATATGAGTTAGATCGATAATGATAAGAGTAATAAGTACAGTAATTGTAGTTCTGTCGATCATATAAGCATAATATGGCTAATAATATGAGTTAGATTGATAATAATAACAGTAATAAGTGTAGTAATTGTCGTTCTATCGATAATATAAGCATAATTTGGCTAATAATATGAGTTAGATTGATAACAATAAGAGTAATAAGTGTAGTAATTGTCGTTCTATTGATCATATCTGCATAATATGGTTAATAATATGAGTTAGATTGATGATAAGAAGAGCAATGAGTATAGTATTTGTCGTACTATCGATCATATAAGCATAATATGGCTAATAATATGAGTTAGATTTATAATAATAGGAGTAATAAGTATAGTAATTGTCGTTCTATCGATCATATAAGCACAATATGGCTAATAATATAAGTTAGATTGATAATAATAACAGTAATAAGTATAGTAATTGTCGTTCTATCGATAATATAAGCATAATATGGCTAATAATATGAGTTAGATTGATAATACTGAGAGTAGTGAGTATAGTAATTCTCATTCTATCGATCATATAAGGATAATATGGCTAATAATATGAGTTAGATTAATTGTAATAATAAGCGTAATAAGTATAGTAATTGTCGTTCTATCGATAATATAAGCATGATATGGCTAATAATATGAGTTAGGTAGATAATAATAAGAGTAATAAGTATAGTAATTGTCGTTCTATCGATCATTTAAGCATAATATGGCTAATAATATGAGTTAGATTGATAATAATAAGAGTAATGAGTATAGTAATTGTCGTTCTATCGATCATATAAGCATAATATGGCTAATAATATGAGTTAGATTTATAATAATAAGAGTAATAAGTATAGTAATTGCCGTTCTATCGATAATATAAGCATAATATGGCTAATAATATGAGTTAGGTAGATAATAATAAGAGTAATAAGTATAGTGATTGTCTTTCTATCGATCATATAAGCATAATATGGCTAATAATATGAGTTAGATTTATAATAGTAAGAGCAATAAGTATAGTTATTGTCGTTCTATCGATCATAATTGCATAATATGGTTAATAATATGAGTTAGAATGATAATAGTGAGTGTAATAAGTATAGTAATTGTCGTTCTATCGATCTTATAAGCATAATATGGCTAATAATATGAGTTAGGTTGATAATAATAAGAGTAATAAGTATAGTAATTGTCGTTCTATCGATCATATAAGCATAATATGGCTAATAATATGAGTTAGATTGATAATAATAAGAGTAATAAGTATAGTAATTGTCGTTCTATTGATCATATCTGCATAATATGGTTAATAATATGAGTTAGATTGATAATAATAAGAGTAATAAGTATAGTAATTGTCGTTATATCGATCATATAACCATAATATGGCTAATAGCATGAGTTAGATTGATAATAATAAGAGTAATGAGTATAGTAATTGTCGTTCTATCGATCATATCTGCATAATATGGTTAATAATATGAGTTAGATTGATAATAATAAGAGCAATGAGTATAGTAATTGTCGTACTATCGATCATATAAGCATAATATGGCTAATAATATGAGTTAGATTTATAATAGTAAGAGCAATAAGTATAGTAATTGTCGTTCTATCGGTCATATAACCATAATATGGCTAATAATGTAAGTTAGATTGATAATAGTGAGTGTAATAAGTATAGTAATTGTCGTTCTATCGATCATAATTGCATAATATGGTTAATAATATGAGTTAGAATGATAATAGTGAGTGTAATATGTATAGTAATTGTCGTTCTATCGATCTTATAAGCATAATATGGCTAATAATATGAGTTAGATTGATAATAATAAGAGTAATAAGTATAGTAATTGTCGTTCTATCGATCATAATTGCATAACATGGTTAATAATATGAGTTAGATTGATAATAATAAGAACAATGATTATAGTAATTGTCGTACTATCGGTCATATAAGCATAATATGGCTAATACTATGAGTTAGATTTATAATAACAAGAGTAATAGATATAGTAATTGTCGTTCTATCGATCATATCTGCATAATATGGTTAATAATATGAGTTAGATTGATAATAGTAAGAGTAATGAGTATAGTAATTGTCGTACTATCGATCATATAAGCATAATATGGCTAATAGTATGAGTTAGATTTATAATAATAAGAGTAATAAGTATAGTAATTGTCGTTCTATCGATCATATAAGCTCAATATGGCTAATAATATGAGTTAGATTGATAATAATAGGAGTAATAAGTAGAGTAATTGTCGTTCTATCGAGCATATCTGCATAATATGGTTAATAAAATGAGTTAGATTGATAATAATAAGAGTAATAAGTATAGTAATTGTCGTTCTATCGATCATATAAGCATAATATGGCTAATAATATGAGTTAGATTGATAATAACAAGAGTAGTGAGTATAGTAATTGTCGTTCTATCGATCATATAAGCATAATATGGCTAATAATATGAGTTAGATTGATAATAATAAGAGTAATAAGTATAGTAATTGTCGTTCTATCGATCATTTAAGCATAATATGGCTAATAATATGAGTTAGATTGATAATAATAAGTGTAATAAGTATAGTAATTGTCGTTCTATCGATCATAATTGCATAATATGGTTAATAATATGAGTTCGATTCATAATAATAAGAGTAATAAGTATAGTAATTGTCGTTCTATCGATCATTTAAGCATAAAATGGCTAATAATGTGAGTTAGGTTGATAATAATAAGAGTAATAGGTGTAGTAATTGTCGTTCTCTCGATCATATAAGCATAATATGGCTAATAATATGAGCTAGATCGATAATGATAAGAGTAATAAGTACAATAATTGTCGTTCTATCGATCATATAAGCATAATATGGTTAATAATATGAGTTAGATTGATAATAGTGAGTGTAATAAGTATAGTAATTGTCGTTCTATCGATCATATTAGCATAATATGGTTAATAATATGAGTTAGATTGATAATAATAAGAGTAATAAGTATAGTAATTGTCGTTCTATCGATCATATAAGCATAATATGGCTAATAATATGAGTTAGATTTATAATAATAAGAGTAATAAGTATAGTAATTGTCGTTCTATCGATAATATGAGCATAACATGGCTAATAATATGAGTTAGATTGATAATAATAAGAGCAATGATTATAGTAATTGTCGTACTATCGATCATATAATCATAATATGGCTAATAATATGAGTTAGATTTATAATAATAAGAGCAATAAGTATAGTAATTGTCGTTCTATCGGTCATATAACCATAATATGGCTAATAATGTGAGTTAGATTGATAATAGTGAGTGTAATAAAAATAGTAATTGTCGTTCTATCGCTCATATAAGCACAATATGGCTAATAATATGAGTTAGATTGATAATAATAAGAGTAATAAGTATAGAAATTGTCGTTCCATCGATCATATAAGCATAATATGGCTAATAATATGAGTTAGATTGATAATAATAAGTGTAATAAGTATAGTAATTGTCGTCCTATCGATCATAATTGCATAATATGGTTAATAATATGAGTTAGATTCATAATAATAAGAGTAATAAATATAGTAATTGTCGTTCTATCGATCATATAAGCATAATATGGCTAATGATATGAGTTAGATTTATAATAATAAGAGTAATAAGTATAGGAATTGTCGTTCTATCGATCATATCTGCATAATATGGTTAATAATATGAGTTAGATTGATAGTAATAAGAGTAATAAGTATAGTCAATGTCGTGCTATCGGTCATATCTGCATAATATGGTTAATAATATGAGTCAGATTTATAATAATAAGAGCAATAAGTATAGTAATTGTCGTTCTATCGGTCATATAACCATAATATGGCTAATAATGTGAGTTAGATTGATAATAGTGAGTGTAATAAATATAGTAATTGTCGTTCTATCGCTCATATAAGCACAATATGGCTAATAATATGAGTTAGATTGATAATAATAAGAGTAATAAGTATAGTAATTGTCGTACTATCGATCATATAAGCATAATATGGCTAATAAGGTGAGTTAGATTGATAACAGTGAGTGTAATAAATATAGTAATTGTCGTTCTGTCGATCATATAAGCACAATATGTCTAATAATATGAGTTAGATTGATAATAATAAGAGTAATAAGTATAGTAATTGTCGTTCTATCGGTCATATAACCATAATATCGCTAATAATATGAGTTAGATTGATAATAGTGAGTGTAATAAGTATAGTAATTGTCGTTCTATCGATCATATAAGCATAATATGGCTAATAATATGAGTTAGATTTATAATAGTAAGAGCAATAAGTATAGTTATTGTCGTTCTATCGATCATAATTGCATAATATGGTTAATAATATGAGTTAGAATGATAATAGTGAGTGTAACAAGTATAGTAATTGTCGTTCTATCGATCTTATAAGCATAATATGGCTAATAATATGAGTTAGGTTGATAATAATAAGAGTAATAAGTATAGTAATTGTCGTTCTATCGATCATATAAGCATAATATGGCTAATAATATGAGTTAGATTGATAATAATAAGAGTAATAAGTATAGTAAATGTCGTTCTATCGGTCATATAACCATAATATGGCTAATAATGTGAGATAGATTGATAATAGTGAGTGTAATAAATATAGTAATTGTCGTTCTATCGGTCATATAACCATAATATGGCTAATAATGTGAGTTAGATTGATAATAGTGAGTGTAATAAATATAGTAATTGTCGTTCTATCGCTCATATAAGCACAATATGGCTAATAATATGAGTTAGATTAATAATAATAACCGTAATAAGTATAGTAATTGTCGTTCTATCGATAATATAAGCATAATATGGCTAATAATATGAGTTAGATTGATAATACTAAGAGTAGTGAGTATAGTAATTCTCATTCTATCGATCAAATAAGCATAATAGGGCGAATAATATGAGTTAGATTGATAATAATAAGCGTAATAAGTATAGTAATTGTCGTTCTATCGGTAATATAAGCATAATATGGCCAATAATATGAGTTAGGTAGATAATAATAAGAGTAATAAGTATAGTAATTGTCGTTCTATCGATCATTTAAGCATAATATGGCTAATAATATGAGTTAGATTGATAATAATAAGAGTAATGAGTATAGTAATTGTCGTTCTATCGATCATATAAGCATAATATGGCTAATAATATGAGTTAGATTCATAATAATAAGAGTGATAAGTATAGTAATTGTCGTTCTATCGATCATTTAAGCATAATATGGCGAATAATATGAGTTGGGTTGATAAAAATAAGAGTAATAAGTATAGTAAATGTCGTTCTATCGGTCATATAACCATAATATGGCTAATAATGTGAGATAGATTGATAATAGTGAGTGTAATAAATATAGTAATTGTCGTTCTATCGGTCATATAACCATAATATGGCTAATAATGTGAGTTAGATTGATAATAGTGAGTGTAATAAATATAGTAATTGTCGTTCTATCGCTCATATAAGCACAATATGGCTAATAATATGAGTTAGATTGATAATAATAAGAGTAATAAGTATAGTAATTGTCGTTCCATCGATCATATAAGCATAATATGGATAATAATATGAGTTAGATTGATAATAATAAGTGTAATAAGTATAGTAATTGTCGTCCTATCGATCATAATTGCATAATATGGTTAATAATATGAGTTAGATTCATAATAATAAGAGTAATAAGTATAGTAATTGTCGTTCTATCCATCATTTAAGCATAATATGGCTAATAATATGAGTTAGGTTGATAATAATAAGAGTAATAAGTGTAGTAATTGTCGTTCTATCGATCATATCTGCATAATATGGTTAATAATATGAGTTAGATTGATGATAATAAGAGCAATGAGTATAGTATTTGTCGTACTATCGATCATATAAGCATAATATGGCTAATAATATGAGTTAGATTTATAATAATAGGAGTAATAAGTATAGTAATTGTCGTTCTATCGATCATAAAAGCACAATATGGCTAATAATATGAGTTAGATTGATAATAATAACAGTAATAAGTATAGTAATTGTCGTTCTATCGATAATATAAGCATAATATGGCGAATAATATGAGTTAGATTGATAATACTAAGAGTAGTGAGTATAGTAATTCTCATTCTATCGATCATATAAGTTTAATGTGGCTAATAATATGAGTTAGATTGATAATAATAAGCGTAATAAGTATAGTAATTGTCGTTCTATCGATAATATAAGCATAATATGGCTAATAGTATGAGTTAGGTAGATAATAATAAGAGTAATAAGTATAGTAATTGTCGTTCTATCGATCATTTAAGCATAATATGGCTAATAATATGAGTTAGATTGATAATAATAAGAGTAATGAGTATAGTAATTGTCGTTCTATCGATCATATAAGCACAATATGGCTAATAATATGAGTTAGATTGATAATAATAACAGTAATAGGTATAGTAATTGCCGTTCTATCGATCATATAAGCATAATATGGCTAATAATATAAGTTAGGTTGATAATAATAAGAGTAATGAGTATAGTAATTGTCGTCCTATCGATCATATAAGCATAATAAGGCTAATAATATGAGTTAGATTATTAATAATAGGAGTAGTAAGTATAGTAATTGACGTTCTATCGGTCATATAACCATAATATGGCTAATAATATGAGTTAGATTGATAATAGTGAGTGTAATAAGTATAGAAATTGTCGTTCTATCGATCATATCTGCATAATATGGTTAATAATATGAGTTAGATTGATAATAATAAGAGCAATGAGTATAGTAATTGTCGTACTATCGATCATATAAGCATAATATGGCTAATAGTTTGAGTTAGATTTATAATAATAAGAGCAATGAGTATAGTAATTGTCGTTCTATCGGTCATATAACCATAATATGGCTAATAATGTGAGTTAGATTGATAATAGTGAGTGTAATAAATATAGTAATTGTCGTTCTATCGCTCATATAAGCACAATATGGCGAATAATATGAGTTAGATTGATAATAATAAGAGTAATAAGTATAGTAATTGTCGTTCTATCGATCATATAAGCATAATATGGCTAATAATATGAGTTAGATTGATAATAATAAGAGTAATAAGTACAGTAATTGTCGTTCTATCGATCATATAAGCATAATATGGCTAATAATATGAGTTAGGTTGATAGTAATAAGAGTAATAAGTATAGTCAATGTCGTGCTATCGATCATATCTGCATAATATGGTTAATAATATGAGTTAGATTGATAATAGTGAGTGTAATAAGTATAGTAATTGTCGTTCTATCGATCATAAGCATAATATGGGTAATACTATGAGTTAGATTGATAATAATAAGAGTAATAAGTATAGTAATTGTCGTTCTATCGATCATATAAGCATAATATGGCTAATAATATGAGTTAGATTGATAATAATAAGAGTAATAAGTATAGTAATTGTCGTTCTATCGATCATATAAGCATAATATGGCTAATAATATGAGTTAGATCGATAATGATAAGAGTAATAAGCACAGTAATTGTCGTTCTATCAATCATATAAGCATAATATGGCTAATAATATGAGTTAGATTGATAATAATAAGAGTAGTGAGTATAGTAATTGTCGTTCTATCGATCATATAAACATAATATGGATAATAATATGAGTTAGATCGATAATGATAAGAGTAATAAGTACAGTAATTGTAGTTCTGTCGATCATATAAGCATAATATGGCTAATAATATGAGTTAGATTGATAATAATAACAGTAATAAGTATAGTAATTGTCGTTCTATCGATAATATAAGCATAATTTGGCTAATAATATGAGTTAGATTGATAACAATAAGAGTAATAAGTGTAGTAATTGTCGTTCTATTGATCATATCTGCATAATATGGTTAATAATATGAGTTAGATTGATGATAAGAAGAGCAATGAGTATAGTATTTGTCGTACTATCGATCATATAAGCATAATATGGCTAATAATATGAGTTAGATTTATAATAATAGGAGTAATAAGTATAGTAATTGTCGTTCTATCGATCATATAAGCACAATATGGCTAATAATATAAGTTAGATTGATAATAATAACAGTAATAAGTATAGTAATTGTCGTTCTATCGATAATATAAGCATAATATGGCTAATAATATGAGTTAGATTGATAATACTGAGAGTAGTGAGTATAGTAATTCTCATTCTATCGATCATATAAGGATAATATGGCTAATAATATGAGTTAGATTAATTGTAATAATAAGCGTAATAAGTATAGTAATTGTCGTTCTATCGATAATATAAGCATGATATGGCTAATAATATGAGTTAGGTAGATAATAATAAGAGTAATAAGTATAGTAATTGTCGTTCTATCGATCATTTAAGCATAATATGGCTAATAATATGAGTTAGATTGATAATAATAAGAGTAATAAGTATAGTAATTGTCGTTCTATCGATCATATAAGCATAATATGGCTAATAATATGAGTTAGATTGATAATAACAAGAGTAGTGAGTATAGTAATTGTCGTTCTATCGATCATATAAGCATAATATGGCTAATAATATGAGTTAGATTGATAATAATAAGAGTAATAAGTATAGTAATTGTCGTTCTATCGATCATTTAAGCATAATATGGCTAATAATATGAGTTAGATTGATAATAATAAGTGTAATAAGTATAGTAATTGTCGTTCTATCGATCATAATTGCATAATATGGTTAATAATATGAGTTCGATTCATAATAATAAGAGTAATAAGTATAGTAATTGTCGTTCTATCGATCATTTAAGCATAAAATGGCTAATAATGTGAGTTAGGTTGATAATAATAAGAGTAATAGGTGTAGTAATTGTCGTTCTATCGATCATATAAGCATAATATGGCTAATAATATGAGCTAGATCGATAATGATAAGAGTAATAAGTACAATAATTGTCGTTCTATCGATCATATAAGCATAATATGGTTAATAATATGAGTTACATTGATAATAGTGAGTGTAATAAGTATAGTAATTGTCGTTCTATCGATCATTTAAGCATAAAATGGCTAATAATGTGAGTTAGGTTGATAATAATAAGAGTAATAGGTGTAGTAATTGTCGTTCTATCGATCATATAAGCATAATATGGCTAATAATATGAGCTAGATCGATAATGATAAGAGTAATAAGTACAATAATTGTCGTTCTATCGATCATATAAGCATAATATGGTTAATAATATGAGTTACATTGATAATAGTGAGTGTAATAAGTATAGTAATTGTCGTTCTATCGATCATATTAGCATAATATGGTTAATAATATGAGTTAGATTGATAATAATAAGAGTAATAAGTATAGTAATTGTCGTTCTATCGATCATATAAGCATAATATGGCTAATAATATGAGTTAGATTTATAATAATAAGAGTAATAAGTATAGTAATTGTCGTTCTATCGATAATATGAGCATAACATGGCTAATAATATGAGTTAGATTGATAATAATAAGAGCAATGATTATAGTAATTGTCGTACTATCGATCATATAATCATAATATGGCTAATAATATGAGTTAGATTTATAATAATAAGAGCAATAAGTATAGTAATTGTCGTTCTATCGGTCATATAACCATAATATGGCTAATAATGTGAGTTAGATTGATAATAGTGAGTGTAATAAAAATAGTAATTGTCGTTCTATCGCTCATATAAGCACAATATGGCTAATAATATGAGTTAGATTGATAATAATAAGAGTAATAAGTATAGAAATTGTCGTTCCATCGATCATATAAGCATAATATGGCTAATAATATGAGTTAGATTGATAATAATAAGTGTAATAAGTATAGTAATTGTCGTCCTATCGATCATAATTGCATAATATGGTTAATAATATGAGTTAGATTCATAATAATAAGAGTAATAAATATAGTAATTGTCGTTCTATCGATCATATAAGCATAATATGGCTAATGATATGAGTTAGATTTATAATAATAAGAGTAATAAGTATAGGAATTGTCGTTCTATCGATCATATCTGCATAATATGGTTAATAATATGAGTTAGATTGATAGTAATAAGAGTAATAAGTATAGTCAATGTCGTGCTATCGGTCATATCTGCATAATATGGTTAATAATATGAGTCAGATTTATAATAATAAGAGCAATAAGTATAGTAATTGTCGTTCTATCGGTCATATAACCATAATATGGCTAATAATGTGAGTTAGATTGATAATAGTGAGTGTAATAAATATAGTAATTGTCGTTCTATCGCTCATATAAGCACAATATGGCTAATAATATGAGTTAGATTGATAATAATAAGAGTAATAAGTATAGTAATTGTCGTACTATCGATCATATAAGCATAATATGGCTAATAAGGTGAGTTAGATTGATAACAGTGAGTGTAATAAATATAGTAATTGTCGTTCTGTCGATCATATAAGCACAATATGTCTAATAATATGAGTTAGATTGATAATAATAAGAGTAATAAGTATAGTAATTGTCGTTCTATCGGTCATATAACCATAATATCGCTAATAATATGAGTTAGATTGATAATAGTGAGTGTAATAAGTATAGTAATTGTCGTTCTATCGATCATATAAGCATAATATGGCTAATAATATGAGTTAGATTTATAATAGTAAGAGCAATAAGTATAGTTATTGTCGTTCTATCGATCATAATTGCATAATATGGTTAATAATATGAGTTAGAATGATAATAGTGAGTGTAACAAGTATAGTAATTGTCGTTCTATCGATCTTATAAGCATAATATGGCTAATAATATGAGTTAGGTTGATAATAATAAGAGTAATAAGTATAGTAATTGTCGTTCTATCGATCATATAAGCATAATATGGCTAATAATATGAGTTAGATTGATAATAATAAGAGTAATAAGTATAGTAAATGTCGTTCTATCGGTCATATAACCATAATATGGCTAATAATGTGAGATAGATTGATAATAGTGAGTGTAATAAATATAGTAATTGTCGTTCTATCGGTCATATAACCATAATATGGCTAATAATGTGAGTTAGATTGATAATAGTGAGTGTAATAAATATAGTAATTGTCGTTCTATCGCTCATATAAGCACAATATGGCTAATAATATGAGTTAGATTAATAATAATAACCGTAATAAGTATAGTAATTGTCGTTCTATCGATAATATAAGCATAATATGGCTAATAATATGAGTTAGATTGATAATACTAAGAGTAGTGAGTATAGTAATTCTCATTCTATCGATCAAATAAGCATAATAGGGCGAATAATATGAGTTAGATTGATAATAATAAGCGTAATAAGTATAGTAATTGTCGTTCTATCGGTAATATAAGCATAATATGGCCAATAATATGAGTTAGGTAGATAATAATAAGAGTAATAAGTATAGTAATTGTCGTTCTATCGATCATTTAAGCATAATATGGCTAATAATATGAGTTAGATTGATAATAATAAGAGTAATGAGTATAGTAATTGTCGTTCTATCGATCATATAAGCATAATATGGCTAATAATATGAGTTAGATTCATAATAATAAGAGTGATAAGTATAGTAATTGTCGTTCTATCGATCATTTAATCATAATATGGCGAATAATATGAGTTGGGTTGATAAAAATAAGAGTAATAAGTATAGTAATTCTCCTTCTATCGATCATATAAGCATAATATGGCTAATAATATGAGTTAGGTTGATAATAATAAGAGTAATAAGTATAGTAAATGTCGTTCTATCGGTCATATAACCATAATATGGCTAATAATGTGAGATAGATTGATAATAGTGAGTGTAATAAATATAGTAATTGTCGTTCTATCGGTCATATAACCATAATATGGCTAATAATGTGAGTTAGATTGATAATAGTGAGTGTAATAAATATAGTAATTGTCGTTCTATCGCTCATATAAGCACAATATGGCTAATAATATGAGTTAGATTGATAATAATAAGAGTAATAAGTATAGTAATTGTCGTTCCATCGATCATATAAGCATAATATGGATAATAATATGAGTTAGATTGATAATAATAAGTGTAATAAGTATAGTAATTGTCGTCCTATCGATCATAATTGCATAATATGGTTAATAATATGAGTTAGATTCATAATAATAAGAGTAATAAGTATAGTAATTGTCGTTCTATCCATCATTTAAGCATAATATGGCTAATAATATGAGTTAGGTTGATAATAATAAGAGTAATAAGTGTAGTAATTGTCGTTCTATCGATCATATCTGCATAATATGGTTAATAATATGAGTTAGATTGATGATAATAAGAGCAATGAGTATAGTATTTGTCGTACTATCGATCATATAAGCATAATATGGCTAATAATATGAGTTAGATTTATAATAATAGGAGTAATAAGTATAGTAATTGTCGTTCTATCGATCATAAAAGCACAATATGGCTAATAATATGAGTTAGATTGATAATAATAACAGTAATAAGTATAGTAATTGTCGTTCTATCGATAATATAAGCATAATATGGCGAATAATATGAGTTAGATTGATAATACTAAGAGTAGTGAGTATAGTAATTCTCATTCTATCGATCATATAAGTTTAATGTGGCTAATAATATGAGTTAGATTGATAATAATAAGCGTAATAAGTATAGTAATTGTCGTTCTATCGATAATATAAGCATAATATGGCTAATAGTATGAGTTAGGTAGATAATAATAAGAGTAATAAGTATAGTAATTGTCGTTCTATCGATCATTTAAGCATAATATGGCTAATAATATGAGTTAGATTGATAATAATAAGAGTAATGAGTATAGTAATTGTCGTTCTATCGATCATATAAGCACAATATGGCTAATAATATGAGTTAGATTGATAATAATAACAGTAATAGGTATAGTAATTGCCGTTCTATCGATCATATAAGCATAATATGGTTAATAATATGAGATAGATTGATAATAATAAGAGTAATAAGTATAGTAATTGTCGTTATATCGATCATATAAGCATAATATGGCTAATAATATGAGTTAGATTTATAATAGTAAGAGCAATAAGTATAGTTATTGTCGTTCTATCGATCATAATTGCATAATATGGTTAATAATATGAGTTAGAATGATAATAGTGAGTGTAACAAGTATAGTAATTGTCGTTCTATCGATCTTATAAGCATAATATGGCTAATAATATGAGTTAGGTTGATAATAATAAGAGTAATAAGTATAGTAATTGTCGTTCTATCGATCATATAAGCATAATATGGCTAATAATATGAGTTAGGTTGATAATAATAAGAGTAATAAGTATATTAATTGTCGTTCTATCGATCATATAAGCATAATATGGCTAATAATATGAGTTAGATTGATAATAATAAGAGTAATAAGTATAGTAATTGTCGTTCTATCGATCATATAAGCATAATATGGCTAATAATATGAGTTAGATTGATAATAACAAGAGTAGTGAGTATAGTAATTGTCGTTCTATCGATCATATAAGCATAATATGGCTAATAATATGAGTTAGATTGATAATAATAAGAGTAATAAGTATAGTAATTGTCGTTCTATCGATCATTTAAGCATAATATGGCTAATAATATGAGTTAGATTGATAATAATAAGTGTAATAAGTATAGTAATTGTCGTTCTATCGATCATAATTGCATAATATGGTTAATAATATGAGTTCGATTCATAATAATAAGAGTAATAAGTATAGTAATTGTCGTTCTATCGATCATTTAAGCATAAAATGGCTAATAATGTGAGTTAGGTTGATAATAATAAGAGTAATAGGTGTAGTAATTGTCGTTCTCTCGATCATATAAGCATAATATGGCTAATAATATGAGCTAGATCGATAATGATAAGAGTAATAAGTACAATAATTGTCGTTCTATCGATCATATAAGCATAATATGGTTAATAATATGAGTTAGATTGATAATAGTGAGTGTAATAAGTATAGTAATTGTCGTTCTATCGATCATATTAGCATAATATGGTTAATAATATGAGTTAGATTGATAATAATAAGAGTAATAAGTATAGTAATTGTCGTTCTATCGATCATATAAGCATAATATGGCTAATAATATGAGTTAGATTTATAATAATAAGAGTAATAAGTATAGTAATTGTCGTTCTATCGATAATATGAGCATAACATGGCTAATAATATGAGTTAGATTGATAATAATAAGAGCAATGATTATAGTAATTGTCGTACTATCGATCATATAATCATAATATGGCTAATAATATGAGTTAGATTTATAATAATAAGAGCAATAAGTATAGTAATTGTCGTTCTATCGGTCATATAACCATAATATGGCTAATAATGTGAGTTAGATTGATAATAGTGAGTGTAATAAAAATAGTAATTGTCGTTCTATCGCTCATATAAGCACAATATGGCTAATAATATGAGTTAGATTGATAATAATAAGAGTAATAAGTATAGAAATTGTCGTTCCATCGATCATATAAGCATAATATGGCTAATAATATGAGTTAGATTGATAATAATAAGTGTAATAAGTATAGTAATTGTCGTCCTATCGATCATAATTGCATAATATGGTTAATAATATGAGTTAGATTCATAATAATAAGAGTAATAAATATAGTAATTGTCGTTCTATCGATCATATAAGCATAATATGGCTAATGATATGAGTTAGATTTATAATAATAAGAGTAATAAGTATAGGAATTGTCGTTCTATCGATCATATCTGCATAATATGGTTAATAATATGAGTTAGATTGATAGTAATAAGAGTAATAAGTATAGTCAATGTCGTGCTATCGGTCATATCTGCATAATATGGTTAATAATATGAGTCAGATTTATAATAATAAGAGCAATAAGTATAGTAATTGTCGTTCTATCGGTCATATAACCATAATATGGCTAATAATGTGAGTTAGATTGATAATAGTGAGTGTAATAAATATAGTAATTGTCGTTCTATCGCTCATATAAGCACAATATGGCTAATAATATGAGTTAGATTGATAATAATAAGAGTAATAAGTATAGTAATTGTCGTACTATCGATCATATAAGCATAATATGGCTAATAAGGTGAGTTAGATTGATAACAGTGAGTGTAATAAATATAGTAATTGTCGTTCTGTCGATCATATAAGCACAATATGTCTAATAATATGAGTTAGATTGATAATAATAAGAGTAATAAGTATAGTAATTGTCGTTCTATCGGTCATATAACCATAATATCGCTAATAATATGAGTTAGATTGATAATAGTGAGTGTAATAAGTATAGTAATTGTCGTTCTATCGATCATATAAGCATAATATGGCTAATAATATGAGTTAGATTTATAATAGTAAGAGCAATAAGTATAGTTATTGTCGTTCTATCGATCATAATTGCATAATATGGTTAATAATATGAGTTAGAATGATAATAGTGAGTGTAACAAGTATAGTAATTGTCGTTCTATCGATCTTATAAGCATAATATGGCTAATAATATGAGTTAGGTTGATAATAATAAGAGTAATAAGTATAGTAATTGTCGTTCTATCGATCATATAAGCATAATATGGCTAATAATATGAGTTAGATTGATAATAATAAGAGTAATAAGTATAGTAAATGTCGTTCTATCGGTCATATAACCATAATATGGCTAATAATGTGAGATAGATTGATAATAGTGAGTGTAATAAATATAGTAATTGTCGTTCTATCGGTCATATAACCATAATATGGCTAATAATGTGAGTTAGATTGATAATAGTGAGTGTAATAAATATAGTAATTGTCGTTCTATCGCTCATATAAGCACAATATGGCTAATAATATGAGTTAGATTAATAATAATAACCGTAATAAGTATAGTAATTGTCGTTCTATCGATAATATAAGCATAATATGGCTAATAATATGAGTTAGATTGATAATACTAAGAGTAGTGAGTATAGTAATTCTCATTCTATCGATCAAATAAGCATAATAGGGCGAATAATATGAGTTAGATTGATAATAATAAGCGTAATAAGTATAGTAATTGTCGTTCTATCGGTAATATAAGCATAATATGGCCAATAATATGAGTTAGGTAGATAATAATAAGAGTAATAAGTATAGTAATTGTCGTTCTATCGATCATTTAAGCATAATATGGCTAATAATATGAGTTAGATTGATAATAATAAGAGTAATGAGTATAGTAATTGTCGTTCTATCGATCATATAAGCATAATATGGCTAATAATATGAGTTAGATTCATAATAATAAGAGTGATAAGTATAGTAATTGTCGTTCTATCGATCATTTAAGCATAATATGGCGAATAATATGAGTTGGGTTGATAAAAATAAGAGTAATAAGTATAGTAAATGTCGTTCTATCGGTCATATAACCATAATATGGCTAATAATGTGAGATAGATTGATAATAGTGAGTGTAATAAATATAGTAATTGTCGTTCTATCGGTCATATAACCATAATATGGCTAATAATGTGAGTTAGATTGATAATAGTGAGTGTAATAAATATAGTAATTGTCGTTCTATCGCTCATATAAGCACAATATGGCTAATAATATGAGTTAGATTGATAATAATAAGAGTAATAAGTATAGTAATTGTCGTTCCATCGATCATATAAGCATAATATGGATAATAATATGAGTTAGATTGATAATAATAAGTGTAATAAGTATAGTAATTGTCGTCCTATCGATCATAATTGCATAATATGGTTAATAATATGAGTTAGATTCATAATAATAAGAGTAATAAGTATAGTAATTGTCGTTCTATCCATCATTTAAGCATAATATGGCTAATAATATGAGTTAGGTTGATAATAATAAGAGTAATAAGTGTAGTAATTGTCGTTCTATCGATCATATCTGCATAATATGGTTAATAATATGAGTTAGATTGATGATAATAAGAGCAATGAGTATAGTATTTGTCGTACTATCGATCATATAAGCATAATATGGCTAATAATATGAGTTAGATTTATAATAATAGGAGTAATAAGTATAGTAATTGTCGTTCTATCGATCATAAAAGCACAATATGGCTAATAATATGAGTTAGATTGATAATAATAACAGTAATAAGTATAGTAATTGTCGTTCTATCGATAATATAAGCATAATATGGCGAATAATATGAGTTAGATTGATAATACTAAGAGTAGTGAGTATAGTAATTCTCATTCTATCGATCATATAAGTTTAATGTGGCTAATAATATGAGTTAGATTGATAATAATAAGCGTAATAAGTATAGTAATTGTCGTTCTATCGATAATATAAGCATAATATGGCTAATAGTATGAGTTAGGTAGATAATAATAAGAGTAATAAGTATAGTAATTGTCGTTCTATCGATCATTTAAGCATAATATGGCTAATAATATGAGTTAGATTGATAATAATAAGAGTAATGAGTATAGTAATTGTCGTTCTATCGATCATATAAGCACAATATGGCTAATAATATGAGTTAGATTGATAATAATAACAGTAATAGGTATAGTAATTGCCGTTCTATCGATCATATAAGCATAATATGGCTAATAATATAAGTTAGGTTGATAATAATAAGAGTAATGAGTATAGTAATTGTCGTCCTATCGATCATATAAGCATAATAAGGCTAATAATATGAGTTAGATTATTAATAATAGGAGTAGTAAGTATAGTAATTGACGTTCTATCGGTCATATAACCATAATATGGCTAATAATATGAGTTAGATTGATAATAGTGAGTGTAATAAGTATAGAAATTGTCGTTCTATCGATCATATCTGCATAATATGGTTAATAATATGAGTTAGATTGATAATAATAAGAGCAATGAGTATAGTAATTGTCGTACTATCGATCATATAAGCATAATATGGCTAATAGTTTGAGTTAGATTTATAATAATAAGAGCAATGAGTATAGTAATTGTCGTTCTATCGGTCATATAACCATAATATGGCTAATAATGTGAGTTAGATTGATAATAGTGAGTGTAATAAATATAGTAATTGTCGTTCTATCGCTCATATAAGCACAATATGGCGAATAATATGAGTTAGATTGATAATAATAAGAGTAATAAGTATAGTAATTGTCGTTCTATCGATCATATAAGCATAATATGGCTAATAATATGAGTTAGATTGATAATAATAAGAGTAATAAGTACAGTAATTGTCGTTCTATCGATCATATAAGCATAATATGGCTAATAATATGAGTTAGGTTGATAGTAATAAGAGTAATAAGTATAGTCAATGTCGTGCTATCGATCATATCTGCATAATATGGTTAATAATATGAGTTAGATTGATAATAGTGAGTGTAATAAGTATAGTAATTGTCGTTCTATCGATCATAAGCATAATATGGGTAATACTATGAGTTAGATTGATAATAATAAGAGTAATAAGTATAGTAATTGTCGTTCTATCGATCATATAAGCATAATATGGCTAATAATATGAGTTAGATTGATAATAATAAGAGTAATAAGTATAGTAATTGTCGTTCTATCGATCATATAAGCATAATATGGCTAATAATATGAGTTAGATCGATAATGATAAGAGTAATAAGCACAGTAATTGTCGTTCTATCAATCATATAAGCATAATATGGCTAATAATATGAGTTAGATTGATAATAATAAGAGTAGTGAGTATAGTAATTGTCGTTCTATCGATCATATAAACATAATATGGATAATAATATGAGTTAGATCGATAATGATAAGAGTAATAAGTACAGTAATTGTAGTTCTGTCGATCATATAAGCATAATATGGCTAATAATATGAGTTAGATTGATAATAATAACAGTAATAAGTATAGTAATTGTCGTTCTATCGATAATATAAGCATAATTTGGCTAATAATATGAGTTAGATTGATAACAATAAGAGTAATAAGTGTAGTAATTGTCGTTCTATTGATCATATCTGCATAATATGGTTAATAATATGAGTTAGATTGATGATAAGAAGAGCAATGAGTATAGTATTTGTCGTACTATCGATCATATAAGCATAATATGGCTAATAATATGAGTTAGATTTATAATAATAGGAGTAATAAGTATAGTAATTGTCGTTCTATCGATCATATAAGCACAATATGGCTAATAATATAAGTTAGATTGATAATAATAACAGTAATAAGTATAGTAATTGTCGTTCTATCGATAATATAAGCATAATATGGCTAATAATATGAGTTAGATTGATAATACTGAGAGTAGTGAGTATAGTAATTCTCATTCTATCGATCATATAAGGATAATATGGCTAATAATATGAGTTAGATTAATTGTAATAATAAGCGTAATAAGTATAGTAATTGTCGTTCTATCGATAATATAAGCATGATATGGCTAATAATATGAGTTAGGTAGATAATAATAAGAGTAATAAGTATAGTAATTGTCGTTCTATCGATCATTTAAGCATAATATGGCTAATAATATGAGTTAGATTGATAATAATAAGAGTAATAAGTATAGTAATTGTCGTTCTATCGATCATATAAGCATAATATGGCTAATAATATGAGTTAGATTGATAATAACAAGAGTAGTGAGTATAGTAATTGTCGTTCTATCGATCATATAAGCATAATATGGCTAATAATATGAGTTAGATTGATAATAATAAGAGTAATAAGTATAGTAATTGTCGTTCTATCGATCATTTAAGCATAATATGGCTAATAATATGAGTTAGATTGATAATAATAAGTGTAATAAGTATAGTAATTGTCGTTCTATCGATCATAATTGCATAATATGGTTAATAATATGAGTTCGATTCATAATAATAAGAGTAATAAGTATAGTAATTGTCGTTCTATCGATCATTTAAGCATAAAATGGCTAATAATGTGAGTTAGGTTGATAATAATAAGAGTAATAGGTGTAGTAATTGTCGTTCTATCGATCATATAAGCATAATATGGCTAATAATATGAGCTAGATCGATAATGATAAGAGTAATAAGTACAATAATTGTCGTTCTATCGATCATATAAGCATAATATGGTTAATAATATGAGTTACATTGATAATAGTGAGTGTAATAAGTATAGTAATTGTCGTTCTATCGATCATTTAAGCATAAAATGGCTAATAATGTGAGTTAGGTTGATAATAATAAGAGTAATAGGTGTAGTAATTGTCGTTCTATCGATCATATAAGCATAATATGGCTAATAATATGAGCTAGATCGATAATGATAAGAGTAATAAGTACAATAATTGTCGTTCTATCGATCATATAAGCATAATATGGTTAATAATATGAGTTACATTGATAATAGTGAGTGTAATAAGTATAGTAATTGTCGTTCTATCGATCATATTAGCATAATATGGTTAATAATATGAGTTAGATTGATAATAATAAGAGTAATAAGTATAGTAATTGTCGTTCTATCGATCATATAAGCATAATATGGCTAATAATATGAGTTAGATTTATAATAATAAGAGTAATAAGTATAGTAATTGTCGTTCTATCGATAATATGAGCATAACATGGCTAATAATATGAGTTAGATTGATAATAATAAGAGCAATGATTATAGTAATTGTCGTACTATCGATCATATAATCATAATATGGCTAATAATATGAGTTAGATTTATAATAATAAGAGCAATAAGTATAGTAATTGTCGTTCTATCGGTCATATAACCATAATATGGCTAATAATGTGAGTTAGATTGATAATAGTGAGTGTAATAAAAATAGTAATTGTCGTTCTATCGCTCATATAAGCACAATATGGCTAATAATATGAGTTAGATTGATAATAATAAGAGTAATAAGTATAGAAATTGTCGTTCCATCGATCATATAAGCATAATATGGCTAATAATATGAGTTAGATTGATAATAATAAGTGTAATAAGTATAGTAATTGTCGTCCTATCGATCATAATTGCATAATATGGTTAATAATATGAGTTAGATTCATAATAATAAGAGTAATAAATATAGTAATTGTCGTTCTATCGATCATATAAGCATAATATGGCTAATGATATGAGTTAGATTTATAATAATAAGAGTAATAAGTATAGGAATTGTCGTTCTATCGATCATATCTGCATAATATGGTTAATAATATGAGTTAGATTGATAGTAATAAGAGTAATAAGTATAGTCAATGTCGTGCTATCGGTCATATCTGCATAATATGGTTAATAATATGAGTCAGATTTATAATAATAAGAGCAATAAGTATAGTAATTGTCGTTCTATCGGTCATATAACCATAATATGGCTAATAATGTGAGTTAGATTGATAATAGTGAGTGTAATAAATATAGTAATTGTCGTTCTATCGCTCATATAAGCACAATATGGCTAATAATATGAGTTAGATTGATAATAATAAGAGTAATAAGTATAGTAATTGTCGTACTATCGATCATATAAGCATAATATGGCTAATAAGGTGAGTTAGATTGATAACAGTGAGTGTAATAAATATAGTAATTGTCGTTCTGTCGATCATATAAGCACAATATGTCTAATAATATGAGTTAGATTGATAATAATAAGAGTAATAAGTATAGTAATTGTCGTTCTATCGGTCATATAACCATAATATCGCTAATAATATGAGTTAGATTGATAATAGTGAGTGTAATAAGTATAGTAATTGTCGTTCTATCGATCATATAAGCATAATATGGCTAATAATATGAGTTAGATTTATAATAGTAAGAGCAATAAGTATAGTTATTGTCGTTCTATCGATCATAATTGCATAATATGGTTAATAATATGAGTTAGAATGATAATAGTGAGTGTAACAAGTATAGTAATTGTCGTTCTATCGATCTTATAAGCATAATATGGCTAATAATATGAGTTAGGTTGATAATAATAAGAGTAATAAGTATAGTAATTGTCGTTCTATCGATCATATAAGCATAATATGGCTAATAATATGAGTTAGATTGATAATAATAAGAGTAATAAGTATAGTAAATGTCGTTCTATCGGTCATATAACCATAATATGGCTAATAATGTGAGATAGATTGATAATAGTGAGTGTAATAAATATAGTAATTGTCGTTCTATCGGTCATATAACCATAATATGGCTAATAATGTGAGTTAGATTGATAATAGTGAGTGTAATAAATATAGTAATTGTCGTTCTATCGCTCATATAAGCACAATATGGCTAATAATATGAGTTAGATTAATAATAATAACCGTAATAAGTATAGTAATTGTCGTTCTATCGATAATATAAGCATAATATGGCTAATAATATGAGTTAGATTGATAATACTAAGAGTAGTGAGTATAGTAATTCTCATTCTATCGATCAAATAAGCATAATAGGGCGAATAATATGAGTTAGATTGATAATAATAAGCGTAATAAGTATAGTAATTGTCGTTCTATCGGTAATATAAGCATAATATGGCCAATAATATGAGTTAGGTAGATAATAATAAGAGTAATAAGTATAGTAATTGTCGTTCTATCGATCATTTAAGCATAATATGGCTAATAATATGAGTTAGATTGATAATAATAAGAGTAATGAGTATAGTAATTGTCGTTCTATCGATCATATAAGCATAATATGGCTAATAATATGAGTTAGATTCATAATAATAAGAGTGATAAGTATAGTAATTGTCGTTCTATCGATCATTTAATCATAATATGGCGAATAATATGAGTTGGGTTGATAAAAATAAGAGTAATAAGTATAGTAATTCTCCTTCTATCGATCATATAAGCATAATATGGCTAATAATATGAGTTAGGTTGATAATAATAAGAGTAATAAGTATAGTAAATGTCGTTCTATCGGTCATATAACCATAATATGGCTAATAATGTGAGATAGATTGATAATAGTGAGTGTAATAAATATAGTAATTGTCGTTCTATCGGTCATATAACCATAATATGGCTAATAATGTGAGTTAGATTGATAATAGTGAGTGTAATAAATATAGTAATTGTCGTTCTATCGCTCATATAAGCACAATATGGCTAATAATATGAGTTAGATTGATAATAATAAGAGTAATAAGTATAGTAATTGTCGTTCCATCGATCATATAAGCATAATATGGATAATAATATGAGTTAGATTGATAATAATAAGTGTAATAAGTATAGTAATTGTCGTCCTATCGATCATAATTGCATAATATGGTTAATAATATGAGTTAGATTCATAATAATAAGAGTAATAAGTATAGTAATTGTCGTTCTATCCATCATTTAAGCATAATATGGCTAATAATATGAGTTAGGTTGATAATAATAAGAGTAATAAGTGTAGTAATTGTCGTTCTATCGATCATATCTGCATAATATGGTTAATAATATGAGTTAGATTGATGATAATAAGAGCAATGAGTATAGTATTTGTCGTACTATCGATCATATAAGCATAATATGGCTAATAATATGAGTTAGATTTATAATAATAGGAGTAATAAGTATAGTAATTGTCGTTCTATCGATCATAAAAGCACAATATGGCTAATAATATGAGTTAGATTGATAATAATAACAGTAATAAGTATAGTAATTGTCGTTCTATCGATAATATAAGCATAATATGGCGAATAATATGAGTTAGATTGATAATACTAAGAGTAGTGAGTATAGTAATTCTCATTCTATCGATCATATAAGTTTAATGTGGCTAATAATATGAGTTAGATTGATAATAATAAGCGTAATAAGTATAGTAATTGTCGTTCTATCGATAATATAAGCATAATATGGCTAATAGTATGAGTTAGGTAGATAATAATAAGAGTAATAAGTATAGTAATTGTCGTTCTATCGATCATTTAAGCATAATATGGCTAATAATATGAGTTAGATTGATAATAATAAGAGTAATGAGTATAGTAATTGTCGTTCTATCGATCATATAAGCACAATATGGCTAATAATATGAGTTAGATTGATAATAATAACAGTAATAGGTATAGTAATTGCCGTTCTATCGATCATATAAGCATAATATGGTTAATAATATGAGATAGATTGATAATAATAAGAGTAATAAGTATAGTAATTGTCGTTATATCGATCATATAAGCATAATATGGCTAATAATATGAGTTAGATTTATAATAGTAAGAGCAATAAGTATAGTTATTGTCGTTCTATCGATCATAATTGCATAATATGGTTAATAATATGAGTTAGAATGATAATAGTGAGTGTAACAAGTATAGTAATTGTCGTTCTATCGATCTTATAAGCATAATATGGCTAATAATATGAGTTAGGTTGATAATAATAAGAGTAATAAGTATAGTAATTGTCGTTCTATCGATCATATAAGCATAATATGGCTAATAATATGAGTTAGGTTGATAATAATAAGAGTAATAAGTATATTAATTGTCGTTCTATCGATCATATAAGCATAATATGGCTAATAATATGAGTTAGATTGATAATAATAAGAGTAATAAGTATAGTAATTGTCGTTCTATCGATCATATCTGCATAATATGGTTAATAATATGAGTTAGATTGATAATAATAAGAGCAATGAGTATAGTAATTGTCGTACTATCGATCATATAAGCATAATATGGCTAATAATATGAGTTAGATTTATAATAGTAAGAGCAATAAGTATAGTAATTGTTTTGATTTCTATCGGTCATATAACCATAATATGGCTAATAATGTGAGTTAGATTGATAATAGTGAGTGTAATAAATATAGTAATTGTCGTTCTATCGCTCATATAAGCACAATATGGCTAATAATATGAGTTAGATTGATTATAATAAGAGTAATAAGTATAGTAATTGTCGTTATTTCGATCATATAAGCATAATATGGCTAATAGCATGAGTTAGATTGATAATAATAAGAGTAATAAGTATAGTAATTGTCGTTCTATCGATCATATCTGCATAATATGGTTAATAATATGAGTTAGATTGATAATAATAAGAGCAATGAGTATAGTAATTGTCGTTCTATCGATCATATCTGCATAATATGGTTAATAATATGAGTTAGATTGATAATAATAAGAGCAATGAGTATAGTAATTGTCGTTCTATCGATCATTTAAGCATAATATGGCGAATAATATGAGTTGGGTTGATAAAAATAAGAGTAATAAGTATAGTAATTCTCCTTCTATCGATCATATAAGCATAATATGGCTAATAATATGAGTTAGGTTGATAATAATAAGAGTAATAAGTATAGTAAATGTCGTTCTATCGGTCATATAACCATAATATGGCTAATAATGTGAGTTAGATTGATAATAGTGAGTGTAATAAATATAGTAATTGTCGTTCTATCGCTCATATAAGCACAATATGGCTAATAATATGAGTTAGATTGATAATAATAAGAGTAATAAGTATAGTAATTGTCGTTCCATCGATCATATAAGCATAATATGGATAATAATATGAGTTAGATTGATAATAATAAGTGTAATAAGTATAGTAATTGTCGTCCTATCGATCATAATTGCATAATATGGTTAATAATATGAGTTAGATTCATAATAATAAGAGTAATAAGTATAGTAATTGTCGTTCTATCCATCATTTAAGCATAATATGGCTAATAATATGAGTTAGGTTGATAATAATAAGAGTAATAAGTGTAGTAATTGTCGTTCTATCGATCATATCTGCATAATATGGTTAATAATATGAGTTAGATTGATGATAATAAGAGCAATGAGTATAGTATTTGTCGTACTATCGATCATATAAGCATAATATGGCTAATAATATGAGTTAGATTTATAATAATAGGAGTAATAAGTATAGTAATTGTCGTTCTATCGATCATAAAAGCACAATATGGCTAATAATATGAGTTAGATTGATAATAATAACAGTAATAAGTATAGTAATTGTCGTTCTATCGATAATATAAGCATAATATGGCGAATAATATGAGTTAGATTGATAATACTAAGAGTAGTGAGTATAGTAATTCTCATTCTATCGATCATATAAGTTTAATATGGCTAATAATATGAGTTAGATTGATAATAATAAGCGTAATAAGTATAGTAATTGTCGTTCTATCGATAATATAAGCATAATATGGCTAATAGTATGAGTTAGGTAGATAATAATAAGACTAATAAGTATAGTAATTGTCGTTCTATCGATCATTTAAGCATAATATGGCTAATAATATGAGTTAGATTGATAATAATAAGAGTAATGAGTATAGTAATTGTCGTTCTATCGATCATATAAGCACAATATGGCTAATAATATGAGTTAGATTGATAATAATAACAGTAATAAGTATAGTAATTGCCGTTCTATCGATCATATAAGCATAATATGGTTAATAATATGAGATAGATTGATAATAATAAGAGTAATAAGTATAGTAATTGTCGTTATATCGATCATATAAGCATAATATGGCTAATAATATGAGTTAGATTTATAATAGTAAGAGCAATAAGTATAGTTATTGTCGTTCTATCGATCATAATTGCATAATATGGTTAATAATATGAGTTAGAATGATAATAGTGAGTGTAACAAGTATAGTAATTGTCGTTCTATCGATCTTATAAGCATAATATGGCTAATAATATGAGTTAGGTTGATAATAATAAGAGTAATAAGTATAGTAATTGTCGTTCTATCGATCATATAAGCATAATATGGCTAATAATATGAGTTAGGTTGATAATAATAAGAGTAATAAGTATAGTAATTGTCGTTCTATCGATCATATAAGCATAATATGGCTAATAATATGAGTTAGATTGATAATAATAAGAGTAATAAGTATAGTAATTGTCGTTCTATCGATCATATCTGCATAATATGGTTAATAATATGAGTTAGATTGATAATAATAAGAGCAATGAGTATAGTAATTGTCGTACTATCGATCATATAAGCATAATATGGCTAATAATATGAGTTAGATTTAAAATAGTAAGAGCAATAAGTATAGTAATTGTTTTGATTTCTATCGGTCATATAACCATAATATGGCTAATAATGTGAGTTAGATTGATAATAGTGAGTGTAATAAATATAGTAATTGTCGTTCTATCGCTCATATAAGCACAATATGGCTAATAATATGAGTTAGATTGATTATAATAAGAGTAATAAGTATAGTAATTGTCGTTATTTCGATCATATAAGCATAATATGGCTAATAGCATGAGTTAGATTGATAATAATAAGAGTAATAAGTATAGTAATTGTCGTTCTATCGATCATATCTGCATAATATGGTTAATAATATGAGTTAGATTGATAATAATAAGAGCAATGAGTATAGTAATTGTCGTTCTATCGATCATATCTGCATAATATGGTTAATAATATGAGTTAGATTGATAATAATAAGAGCAATCAGTATAGTAGTTGTCGTTCTATCGATCATTTAAGCATAATATGGCGAATAATATGAGTTGGGTTGATAAAAATAAGAGTAATAAGTATAGTAATTCTCCTTCTATCGATCATATAAGCATAATATGGCTAATAATATGAGTTAGGTTGATAATAATAAGAGTAATAAGTATAGTAAATGTCGTTCTATCGGTCATATAACCATAATATGGCTAATAATGTGAGTTAGATTGATAATAGTGAGTGTAATAAATATAGTAATTGTCGTTCTATCGCTCATATAAGCACAATATGGCTAATAATATGAGTTAGATTGATAATAATAAGAGTAATAAGTATAGTAATTGTCGTTCCATCGATCATATAAGCATAATATGGATAATAATATGAGTTAGATTGATAATAATAAGTGTAATAAGTATAGTAATTGTCGTCCTATCGATCATAATTGCATAATATGGTTAATAATATGAGTTAGATTCATAATAATAAGAGTAATAAGTATAGTAATTGTCGTTCTATCCATCATTTAAGCATAATATGGCTAATAATATGAGTTAGGTTGATAATAATAAGAGTAATAAGTGTAGTAATTGTCGTTCTATCGATCATATCTGCATAATATGGTTAATAATATGAGTTAGATTGATGATAATAAGAGCAATGAGTATAGTATTTGTCGTACTATCGATCATATAAGCATAATATGGCTAATAATATGAGTTAGATTTATAATAATAGGAGTAATAAGTATAGTAATTGTCGTTCTATCGATCATAAAAGCACAATATGGCTAATAATAATAGTTAGATTGATAATAATAACAGTAATAAGTATAGTAATTGTCGTTCTATCGATAATATAAGCATAATATGGCGAATAATATGAGTTAGATTGATAATACTAAGAGTAGTGAGCATAGTAATTCTCATTCTATCGATCATATAAGTTTAATATGGCTAATAATATGAGTTAGATTGATAATAATAAGCGTAATAAGTATAGTAATTGTCGTTCTATCGATAATATAAGCATAATATGGCTAATAGTATGAGTTAGGTAGATAATAATAAGACTAATAAGTATAGTAATTGTCGTTCTATCGATCATTTAAGCATAATATGGCTAATAATATGAGTTAGATTGATAATAATAAGAGTAATGAGTATAGTAATTGTCGTTCTATCGATCATATAAGCACAATATGGCTAATAATATGAGTTAGATTGATAATAATAACAGTAATAAGTATAGTAATTGCCGTTCTATCGATCATATAAGCATAATATGGTTAATAATATGAGATAGATTGATAATAATAACAGTAATAAGTATAGTAATTGTCGTTATATCGATCATATAAGCATAATATGGCTAATAATATGAGTTAGATTTACAATAGTAAGAGCAATAAGTATAGTTATTGTCGTTCTATCGATCATAATTGCATAATATGGTTAATAATATGAGTTAGAATGATAATAGTGAGTGTAACAAGTATAGTAATTGTCGTTCTATCGATCTTATAAGCATAATATGGCTAATAATATGAGTTAGGTTGATAATAATAAGAGTAATAAGTATAGTAATTGTCGTTCTATCGATCATATAAGCATAATATGGCTAATAATATGAGTTAGGTTGATAATAATAAGAGTAATAAGTATAGTAATTGTCGTTCTATCGATCATATAAGCATAATATGGCTAATAATATGAGTTAGATTGATAATAATAAGAGTAATAAGTATAGTAATTGTCGTTCTATCGATCATATCTGCATAATATGGTTAATAATATGAGTTAGATTGATAATAATAAGAGCAATGAGTATAGTAATTGTCGTACTATCGATCATATAAGCATAATATGGCTAATAATATGAGTTAGATTTATAATAGTAAGAGCAATAAGTATAGTAATTGTTTTGATTTCTATCGGTCATATAACCATAATATGGCTAATAATGTGAGTTAGATTGATAATAGTGAGTGTAATAAATATAGTAATTGTCGTCCTATCGCTCATATAAGCACAATATGGCTAATAATATGAGTTAGATTGATTATAATAAGAGTAATAAGTATAGTAATTGTCGTTATTTCGATCATATAAGCATAATATGGCTAATAGCATGAGTTAGATTGATAATAATAAGAGTAATGAGTATAGTAATTGTCGTTCTATCGATCATATCTGCATAATATGGTTAATAATATGAGTTAGATTGATAATAATAAGAGCAATGAGTATAGTAATTGTCGTACTATCGATCATATAAGCATAATATGGCTAATAATATGAGTTAGATTTATAATAGTAAGAGCAATAAGTATAGTAATTGTTTTGATTTCTATCGGTCATATAACCATAATATGGCTAATAATGTGAGTTAGATTGATAATAGTGAGTGTAATAAATATAGTAATTGTCGTTCTATCGCTCATATAAGCACAATATGGCTAATAATATGAGTTAGATTGATAATAATAAGAGCAATGAGTATAGTAATTGTCGTACTATCGATCATATAAGCATAATATGGCTAATAATATGAGTTAGATTTATAATAGTAAGAGCAATAAGTATAGTAATTGTTTTGATTTCTATCGGTCATATAACCATAATATGGCTAATAATGTGAGTTAGATTGATAATAGTGAGTGTAATAAATATAGTAATTGTCGTTCTATCGCTCATATAAGCACAATATGGCTAATAATATGAGTTAGATTGATAATAATAAGAGTAATAAGTGTAGTAATTGTCGTTCCATCGATCATATAAGCATAATATGGATAATAATATGAGTTAGATTGATAATAATAAGTGTAATAAGTATAGTAATTGTCGTCCTATCGATCATAATTGCATAATATGGTTAATAATATGAGTTAGATTCATAATAATAAGAGTAATAAGTATAGTAATTGTCGTTCTATCCATCATTTAAGCATAATATGGCTAATAATATGAGTTAGGTTGATAATAATAAGAGTAATAAGCGTAGTAATTGTCGTTCTATCGATCATATCTGCATAATATGGTTAATAATATGAGTTAGATTGATGATAATAAGAGCAATGAGTATAGTATTTGTCGTACTATCGATCATATAAGCATAATATGGCTAATAATATGAGTTAGATTTATAATAATAGGAGTAATAAGTATAGTAATTGTCGTTCTATCGATCATAAAAGCACAATATGGCTAATAATATGAGTTAGATTGATAATAATAACAGTAATAAGTATAGTAATTGTCGTTCTATCGATAATATAAGCATAATATGGCGAATAATATGAGTTAGATTGATAATACTAAGAGTAGTGAGTATAGTAATTCTCATTCTATCGATCATATAAGTTTAATATGGCTAATAATATGAGTTAGATTGATAATAATAAGCGTAATAAGTATAGTAATTGTCGTTCTATCGATAATATAAGCATAATATGGCTAATAGTATGAGTTAGGTAGATAATAATAAGACTAATAAGTATAGTAATTGTCGTTCTATCGATCATTTAAGCATAATATGGCTAATAATATGAGTTAGATTGATAATAATAAGAGTAATGAGTATAGTAATTGTCGTTCTATCGATCATATAAGCACAATATGGCTAATAATATGAGTTAGATTGATAATAATAACAGTAATAAGTATAGTAATTGCCGTTCTATCGATCATATAAGCATAATATGGTTAATAATATGAGATAGATTGATAATAATAAGACTAATAAGTATAGTAATTGTCGTTATATCGATCATATAAGCATAATATGGCTAATAATATGAGTTAGATTTATAATAGTAAGAGCAATAAGTATAGTTATTGTCGTTCTATCGATCATAATTGCATAATATGGTTAATAATATGAGTTAGAATGATAATAGTGAGTGTAACAAGTATAGTAATTGTCGTTCTATCGATCTTATAAGCATAATATGGCTAATAATATGAGTTAGGTTGATAATAATAAGAGTAATAAGTATAGTAATTGTCGTTCTATCGATCATATAAGCATAATATGGCTAATAATATGAGTTAGGTTGATAATAATAAGAGTAATAAGTATAGTAATTGTCGTTCTATCGATCATATAAGCATAATATGGCTAATAATATGAGTTAGATTGATAATAATAAGAGTAATAAGTATAGTAATTGTCGTTCTATCGATCATATCTGCATAATATGGTTAATAATATGAGTTAGATTGATAATAATAAGAGCAATGAGTATAGTAATTGTCGTACTATCGATCATATAAGCATAATATGGCTAATAATATGAGTTAGATTTAAAATAGTAAGAGCAATAAGTATAGTAATTGTTTTGATTTCTATCGGTCATATAACCATAATATGGCTAATAATGTGAGTTAGATTGATAATAGTGAGTGTAATAAATATAGTAATTGTCGTTCTATCGCTCATATAAGCACAATATGGCTAATAATATGAGTTAGATTGATTATAATAAGAGTAATAAGTATAGTAATTGTCGTTATTTCGATCATATAAGCATAATATGGCTAATAGCATGAGTTAGATTGATAATAATAAGAGTAATAAGTATAGTAATTGTCGTTCTATCGATCATATCTGCATAATATGGTTAATAATATGAGTTAGATTGATAATAATAAGAGCAATGAGTATAGTAATTGTCGTTCTATCGATCATATCTGCATAATATGGTTAATAATATGAGTTAGATTGATAATAATAAGAGCAATGAGTATAGTAATTGTCGTTCTATCGATCATTTAAGCATAATATGGCGAATAATATGAGTTGGGTTGATAAAAATAAGAGTAATAAGTATAGTAATTCTCCTTCTATCGATCATATAAGCATAATATGGCTAATAATATGAGTTAGGTTGATAATAATAAGAGTAATAAGTATAGTAAATGTCGTTCTATCGGTCATATAACCATAATATGGCTAATAATGTGAGTTAGATTGATAATAGTGAGTGTAATAAATATAGTAATTGTCGTTCTATCGCTCATATAAGCACAATATGGCTAATAATATGAGTTAGATTGATAATAATAAGAGTAATAAGTATAGTAATTGTCGTTCCATCGATCATATAAGCATAATATGGATAATAATATGAGTTAGATTGATAATAATAAGTGTAATAAGTATAGTAATTGTCGTCCTATCGATCATAATTGCATAATATGGTTAATAATATGAGTTAGATTCATAATAATAAGAGTAATAAGTATAGTAATTGTCGTTCTATCCATCATTTAAGCATAATATGGCTAATAATATGAGTTAGGTTGATAATAATAAGAGTAATAAGTGTAGTAATTGTCGTTCTATCGATCATATCTGCATAATATGGTTAATAATATGAGTTAGATTGATGATAATAAGAGCAATGAGTATAGTATTTGTCGTACTATCGATCATATAAGCATAATATGGCTAATAATATGAGTTAGATTTATAATAATAGGAGTAATAAGTATAGTAATTGTCGTTCTATCGATCATAAAAGCACAATATGGCTAATAATAAGAGTTAGATTGATAATAATAACAGTAATAAGTATAGTAATTGTCGTTCTATCGATAATATAAGCATAATATGGCGAATAATATGAGTTAGATTGATAATACTAAGAGTAGTGAGCATAGTAATTCTCATTCTATCGATCATATAAGTTTAATATGGCTAATAATATGAGTTAGATTGATAATAATAAGCGTAATAAGTATAGTAATTGTCGTTCTATCGATAATATAAGCATAATATGGCTAATAGTATGAGTTAGGTAGATAATAATAAGACTAATAAGTATAGTAATTGTCGTTCTATCGATCATTTAAGCATAATATGGCTAATAATATGAGTTAGATTGATAATAATAAGAGTAATGAGTATAGTAATTGTCGTTCTATCGATCATATAAGCACAATATGGCTAATAATATGAGTTAGATTGATAATAATAACAGTAATAAGTATAGTAATTGCCGTTCTATCGATCATATAAGCATAATATGGTTAATAATATGAGATAGATTGATAATAATAACAGTAATAAGTATAGTAATTGTCGTTATATCGATCATATAAGCATAATATGGCTAATAATATGAGTTAGATTGATAATAATAAGAGTAATAAGTATAGTAATTGTCGTTCTATCGATAATATAAGCATAATATGGCTAATAGTATGAGTTAGGTAGATAATAATAAGAGTAATAAGTATAGTAATTGTCGTTCTATCGATCATATAAGCATAATATGGCTAATAATATGAGTTAGATTTATAATAATAAGAGTAATAAGTATAGTAATTGTCGTTCTATCGATCATATAAGCATAATATGGCTAATAATATGAGTTAGATCGATAATAATAAGAGTAATAAGTATAGTAATTTTTGTCGTTCTATCGATCATTTAAGCATAATATGGCTAATAATATGAGTTAGATTGATAATAATAACAGTAATAAGTATAGTAATTGTCGTTCTATCGATAATATAAGCATAATATGGCTAATAATATGAGTTAGATTGATAATACTAAGAGTAGTGAGTATAGTAATTCTCGTTCTATCGATCATATAAGCATAATATGGCTAATAATACGAGTTAGATTGATAATAATAAGAGTAATGAGTATAGTAATTGTAGCTCCATCGATCATTTAAGCATAATATGGCTAATAATATGAGTTAGATTGTTAATAATAAGAGTAATGAGTATAGTAAGTGTAGTTCTATCGATCATATCTGCATAATATGGTTAATAATATGAGTTAGATTGATAATTCTAAGAGTAGTGAGTATAGTAATTCTCGTTCTATCGATCATATAAGCATAATATGGCTAATAATATGAGTTACATTGATAATAATAAGAGTAATGAGTATAGTAATTGTCGTTCTATCGATCATATCTGCATAATATGGTTAATAATATGAGTTAGATTGATAATAGTGAGTGTAATAAGTATAGTGAATGTCGTTCTATCGATCATATCAGCATAATATGGTTAATAATATGAGTTAGATTGATAATAATAAGAGTAATAAGTATAGTAATTGTCGTTCTATCGATCATATAAGCATAATATGGCTAATAATATGAGTTAGATTTATAATAATAAGAGTAATAAGTATAGTAATTGTCGTTCTATCGATAATATAACCATAATATGGCTAATAATATGAGTTAGATTGATAATACTAAGAGTAGTGAGTATAGTAATTCTCGTTCTATCGATCATATAAGCATAATATGGCTAATAATATGAGTTAGATTGATAATAATAAGAGTAATAAGTATAGTAATTGTCGTTCTGTCGATCATATAAGCATAATATGGCTAATAATATGAGTTAGATTTATAATAATAAGAGTAATAAGTATAGTAATTGTCGTTCTATCGATCATATGAGCACAATATGGCTAATAATATGAGTTAGATTGATAATAATAAGAGTAATAAGTACAGTAATTGTCGTTCTATCGATCATATCTGCATAATATGGTTAATAATATGAGTTAGATTGATAATAATAACAGCAATAAGTATAGTAATTGTCGTTATATCGATCATATAACCATAATATCGCTAATAGCATGAGTTAGATTGATAATAATAAGAGTAATGAGTATAGTAATTGTCGTTCTATCGGTCATATCTGCATAATATGCTTAATAATATGAGTTAGATTGATAATAGTGAGTGTAATAAATATAGTAATTGTCGTTCTATCGCTCATATAAGCACAATATGGCTAATAATATGAGTTAGATTGATAATATTAAGAGTAATAAGTATAGTAATTGTCGTTCTATCGATCATATAAGCATAATATTGCTAATAATATGAGTTAGATTGATAATACTAAGAGTAGTGAGTATAGTAATTCTCGTTCTATCGATCATATCTGCATAATATGGTTAATAATATGAGTTAGATTGATAATAGTGAGTGTAATAAGTATAGTAATTGCCGTTCTATCGATCATATAAGCATAATATGGCTAATAATATGAGTTAGATCGATAATGATAAGAGTAATAAGTACAATAATTGTCGTTCTATCGGTCATATAACCATAATGTGGCTAATAATATGAGTTAGATTGATAATAGTGAGTGTAATAAGTATAGAAATTGTCGTTCTATCGATCATATCTGCATAATATGGTTAATAATATGAGTTAGATTGATAATAATAAGAGTAATAAGTATAGTAATTGTCGTTCTATCGATCATATAAGCATAATATTGCTAATAATATGAGTTAGATTGATAATAATAAGTGTAATAAGTATAGTAACTGTCGTTCTATCGATCATAATTGCATAATATGGTTAATAATATGAGTTAGATTGATAATAATAAGAGCAATGAGTATAGTAATTGTCGTACTATCGATCATATAAGCATAATATGGCTAATAATATGAGTTAGATTGATAATAATAAGTGTAATAAGTATAGTAATTGTCGTTCTATCAATCATATCTTCATAATATGGTTAATAATATGAGTTAGATTGATAATAATAAGAGTAATGAGTATAGTAATTGTCGTACTATCGATCATATAAGCATAATATGGCTAATAATATGAGTTAGATTGATAATAATAAGTGTAATAAGTATAGTAATTGTCGTTCTATCGATCATATAAGCATAATATGGCTAATAATATGTGTTAGATTGAAAATAATAAGAGTAATGAGTATAGTAATTGTAGCTCTATCGATCATATCTGCTTAATATGGTTAATAATATAAGTTAGAATGATAATAATAAGAGTAATAAGTATAGTAATTGTCGTTCTATCGATCATATCTGCATAATATTGTTAATAATATGAGTTAGATTGATAATAGTGAGTGTAATAAGTAGAGTGAATGTCGTTCTATCGATCATATCAGCATAATATGAGTAATAATATGAGTTGGATTGATAATAATAAGAGTAACGAGTATCGTAATTGTAGATCTATCGATCATATAAGCATAATATGGCTAATAATATCAGTTAGATTCATAATAATAAGAGTAATAAGTATAGTAATTGTCGTTCTATCGATCATTTAAGCATAATATGGCGAATAATATGAGTTGGGTTGATAAAAATACGAATAATAAGTATAGTAATTGTCGTTCTATCGATCATATAAGCATAATATGGTTAATAATATGAGTTAGATTCATAATAATAAGAGTAATAAGTATAGTAATTGTCGTTCTATCCATCATTTAAGCATAATATGGCTAATAATATGAGTTAGGTTGATAATAATAAGAGTAATAAGTGTAGTAATTGTCGTTCTATCGATCATATCTGCATAATATGGTTAATAATATGAGTTAGATTGATGATAATAAGAGCAATGAGTATAGTATTTGTCGTACTATCGATCATATAAGCATAATATGGCTAATAATATGAGTTAGATTGATAATAATAAGCGTAATAAGTATAGTAATTGTCGTTCTATCGATAATATAAGCATAATATGGCTAATAGTATGAGTTAGATTGATAATAATAACAGTAATAAGTATAGTAATTGCCGTTCTATCGATCATATAAGCATAATATGGTTAATAATATGAGATAGATTGATAATAATAAGAGTAATAAGTATAGTAATTGTCGTTCTATCGATCATATAAGCATAATATAGCTAATAATATGAGTTAGATTGATAATAATAAGAGTAGTGAGTATAGTAATTGTCGTTCTATCGATCATATAAGCATAATATGGCTAATAATATGAGTTAGATTGATAGTAATAAGAGTAATAAGTATAGTAATTGTCGTTCTATCGATCATTTAAGCATAATATGGCTAATAATATGAGATAGGTTGATAATAATAAGCGTAATAAATATAGTAAATGTCGTGCTATCGATCATATCTGCATAATATGGTTAATAATATGAGTTAGATTGATAATAGTGAGTGTAATAAGTATAGTATTTGTTGTTCTATCGATCATATAAGCATAATATGGCTAATAATATGAGTTAGATTGATAATAATAAGAGTAATAAGTATAGTAATTGTCGTTCTATCGATAATATAAGCATAATATGGCTAATAGTATGAGTTAGGTAGATAATAATAAGAGTAATAAGTATAGTAATTGTCGTTCTATCGATCATATAAGCATAATATTTCTAATAATATGAGTTAGATTTATAATAATAAGAGTAATAAGTATAGTAATTGTCGTTCTATCGATCATATAAGCATAATATGGCTAATAATATGAGTTAGATCGATAATAATAAGAGTAATAAGTATAGTAATTTTTGTCGTTCTATCGATCATTTAAGCATAATATGGCTAATAATATGAGTTAGATTGATAATAATAACAGTAATAAGTATAGTAATTGTCGTTCTATCGATAATATAAGCATAATATGGCTAATAATATGAGTTAGATTGATAATACTAAGAGTAGTGAGTATAGTAATTCTCGTTCTATCGATCATATAAGCATAATATGGCTAATAATACGAGTTAGATTGATAATAATAAGAGTAATGAGTATAGTAATTGTCGTTCTATCGATCATATCTGCATAATATGGTTAATAATATGAGTTAGATTGATAATAGTGAGTGTAATAAGTATAGTGAATGTCGTTCTATCGATCATATCAGCATAATATGGTTAATAATATGAGTTAGATTTATAATAATAAGAGTAATAAGTATAGTAATTGTCGTTCTATCGCTCATATAAGCACAATATGGCTAATAATATGAGTTAGATTGATAATAATAAGAGTAATAAGTATAGTAATTGTCGTTCTATCGATCATATAAGCATAATATGGCTAATAATATGAGTTAGATTTATAATAATAAGAGTAATAAGTATAGTAATTGCCGTTCTATCGATCATATAAGCATAATATGGCTAATAATATGAGTTAGATCGATAATGATAAGAGTAATAAGTACAATAATTGTCGTTCTATCGGTCATATAACCATAATGTGGCTAATAATATGAGTTAGATTGATAATAGTGAGTGTAATAAGTATAGAAATTGTCGTTCTATCGATCATATCTGCATAATATGGTTAATAATATGAGTTAGATTGATAATAATAAGAGTAATAAGTATAGTAATTGTCGTTCTATCGATCATATAAGCATAATATTGCTAATAATATGAGTTAGATTGATAATAATAAGTGTAATAAGTATAGTAACTGTCGTTCTATCGATCATAATTGCATAATATGGTTAATAATATGAGTTAGATTGATAATAATAAGAGCAATGAGTATAGTAATTGTCGTACTATCGATCATATAAGCATAATATGGCTAATAATATGAGTTAGATTGATAATAATAAGTGTAATAAGTATAGTAATTGTCGTTCTATCAATCATATCTTCATAATATGGTTAATAATATGAGTTAGATTGATAATAATAAGAGTAATGAGTATAGTAATTGTCGTACTATCGATCATATAAGCATAATATGGCTAATAATATGAGTTAGATTGATAATAATAAGTGTAATAAGTATAGTAATTGTCGTTCTATCGATCATATAAGCATAATATGGCTAATAATATGTGTTAGATTGAAAATAATAAGAGTAATGAGTATAGTAATTGTAGCTCTATCGATCATATCTGCTTAATATGGTTAATAATATAAGTTAGAATGATAATAATAAGAGTAATAAGTATAGTAATTGTCGTTCTATCGATCATATCTGCATAATATTGTTAATAATATGAGTTAGATTGATAATAGTGAGTGTAATAAGTAGAGTGAATGTCGTTCTATCGATCATATAAGCATAATATGAGTAATAATATGAGTTGGATTGATAATAATAAGAGTAACGAGTATCGTAATTGTAGATCTATCGATCATATAAGCATAATATGGCTAATAATATCAGTTAGATTCATAATAATAAGAGTAATAAGTATAGTAATTGTCGTTCTATCGATCATTTAAGCATAATATGGCTAATAATATGAGTTAGATCGATAATAATAAGAGTAATAAGTATAGTAATTTTTGTCGTTCTATCGATCATTTAAGCATAATATGGCTAATAATATGAGTTAGATTGATAATAATAACAGTAATAAGTATAGTAATTGTCGTTCTATCGATAATATAAGCATAATATGGCTAATAATATGAGTTAGATTGATAATACTAAGAGTAGTGAGTATAGTAATTCTCGTTCTATCGATCATATAAGCATAATATGGCTAATAATACGAGTTAGATTGATAATAATAAGAGTAATGAGTATAGTAATTGTAGCTCCATCGATCATTTAAGCATAATATGGCTAATAATATGAGTTAGATTGTTAATAATAAGAGTAATGAGTATAGTAAGTGTAGTTCTATCGATCATATCTGCATAATATGGTTAATAATATGAGTTAGATTGATAATTCTAAGAGTAGTGAGTATAGTAATTCTCGTTCTATCGATCATATAAGCATAATATGGCTAATAATATGAGTTACATTGATAATAATAAGAGTAATGAGTATAGTAATTGTCGTTCTATCGATCATATCTGCATAATATGGTTAATAATATGAGTTAGATTGATAATAGTGAGTGTAATAAGTATAGTGAATGTCGTTCTATCGATCATATCAGCATAATATGGTTAATAATATGAGTTAGATTGATAATAATAAGAGTAATAAGTATAGTAATTGTCGTTCTATCGATCATATAAGCATAATATGGCTAATAATATGAGTTAGATTTATAATAATAAGAGTAATAAGTATAGTAATTGTCGTTCTATCGATAATATAACCATAATATGGCTAATAATATGAGTTAGATTGATAATACTAAGAGTAGTGAGTATAGTAATTCTCGTTCTATCGATCATATAAGCATAATATGGCTAATAATATGAGTTAGATTGATAATAATAAGAGTAATAAGTACAGTAATTGTCGTTCTATCGATCATATAAGCATAATAAGGCGAATAATATGAGTTAGAGTGATAATACTAAGAGTAGTGAGTATAGTAATTCTCATTCTATCTATCATATAAGCATAATATGGCTAATAATATGAGTTAGATTGATAAAAATAAGAATAATAAGTATAGTAATTGTCGTTCTATCGATCATATAAGCATAATACGGCTAATAATATGAGTTAGGTTGATAATAATAAGAGTAATAAGTATAGTAGATGTCGTGCTATCGATCATATCTGCATAATATGGTTAATAATATGAGTTAGATCGATAATGATAACAGTAATAAGTATAGTAATTGTCGTTCTATCGATCATATCTGCATAATATGGTTAATAATATGAGTTAGATTGATAATAATAAGAGCAATGAGTATAGTAATTGTCGTACTATCGATCATATAAGCATAATATGGCTAATAATATGAGTTAGATTTATAATAGTAAGAGCAATAAGTATAGTAATTGTTTTGATTTCTATCGGTCATATAACCATAATATGGCTAATAATGTGAGTTAGATTGATAATAGTGAGTGTAATAAATATAGTAATTGTCGTTCTATCGCTCATATAAGCACAATATGGCTAATAATATGAGTTAGATTGATTATAATAAGAGTAATAAGTATAGTAATTGTCGTTATTTCGATCATATAAGCATAATATTGCTAATAGCATGAGTTAGATTGATAATAATAAGAGTAATGAGTATAGTAATTGTCGTACTATCGATCATATAAGCATAATATGGCTAATAATATGAGTTAGATTAATAATAGTAACCGTAATAAGTATAGTAATTGTCGTTCTATCGATAATATAAGCATAATATGGCTACTAATATGAGTTAGATTGATAATACTAAGAGTAGTGAGTATAGTAATTCTCATTCTATCGATCAAATAAGCATAATAGGGCGAATAATATGAGTTAGATTGATAATAATAAGCGTAATAAGTATAGTAATTGTCGTTCTATCGATCATTTAAGCATAATATGGCTAATAATATGAGTTAGATTGATAATAATAAGAGTAATGAGTATAGTAATTGTCGTTCTATCGATCATATAAGCATAATATGGCTAATAATATGAGTTAGATTCATAATAATAAGAGTGATAAGTATAGTAATTGTCGTTCTATCGATCATTTAAGCATAATATGGCGAATAATATGAGTTGGGTTGATAAAAATAAGAGTAATAAGTATAGTAATTCTCCTTCTATCGATCATATAAGCATAATATGGCTAATAATATGAGTTAGGTTGATAATAATAAGAGTAATAAGTATAGTAAATGTCGTTCTATCGGTCATATAACCATAATATGGCTAATAATGTGAGATAGATTGATAATAGTGAGTGTAATAAATATAGTAATTGTCGTTCTATCGGTCATATAACCATAATATGGCTAATAATGTGAGTTAGATTGATAATAGTGAGTGTAATAAATATAGTAATTGTCGTTCTATCGCTCATATAAGCACAATATGGCTAATAATATGAGTTAGATTGATAATAATAAGAGTAATAAGTATAGTAATTGTCGTTCCATCGATCATATAAGCATAATATGGATAATAATATGAGTTAGATTGATAATAATAAGTGTAATAAGTATAGTAATTGTCGTCCTATCGATCATAATTGCATAATATGGTTAATAATATGAGTTAGATTCATAATAATAAGAGCAATGAGTATAGTATTTGTCGTACTATCGATCATATAAGCATAATATGGCTAATAATATGAGTTAGATTGATAATAATAAGCGTAATAAGTATAGTAATTGTCGTTCTATCGATAATATAAGCATAATATGGCTAATAGTATGAAATAGGTAGATAATAATAAGAGTAATAAGTATAGTAATTGTCGTTCTATCGATCATTTAAGCATAATATGGCTAATAATATGAGTTAGATTGATAATAATAAGAGTAATGAGTATAGTAATTGTCGTTCTATCGATCATATAAGCACAATATGGCTAATAATATGAGTTAGATTGATAATAATAACAGTAATAAGTATAGTCATTGCCGTTCTATCGATCATATAAGCATAATATGGTTAATAATATGAGATAGATTGATAATAATAAGAGTAATAAGTATAGTAATTGTCGTTATATCGATCATATAAGCATAATATGGCTAATAATATGAGTTAGGTAGATAATAATAAGAGTAATAAGTATAGTGATTGTCTTTCTATCGATCATATAAGCATAATATGGCTAATAATATGAGTTAGGTTGATAATAATACGAGTAATAAGTATAGTAAATGTCGTGCTACCGATCATATCTGCATAATATGGTCAATAATATGAGTTAGATTGATAATAGTGAGTGTAATAAGTATAGTAATTGTCGTTCTATCGATCATATTAGCATAATATGGTTAATAATATGAGTTAGATTGATAATAATAAGAGTAATAAGTATAGTAATTGTCGTTCTATCGATCATATAAGCATAATATAGCTAATAATATGAGTTAGATTGATAATAATAAGAGTAGTGAGTATAGTAATTGTCGTTCTATCGATCATATAAGCATAATATGGCTAATAATATGAGTTAGATTGATAGTAATAAGAGTAATAAGTATAGTAATTGTCGTTCTATCGATCATTTAAGCATAATATGGCTAATAATATGAGATAGGTTGATAATAATAAGCGTAATAAATATAGTAAATGTCGTGCTATCGATCATATCTGCATAATATGGTTAATAATATGAGTTAGATTGATAATAGTGAGTGTAATAAGTATAGTATTTGTTGTTCTATCGATCATATAAGCATAATATGGCTAATAATATGAGTTAGATTGATAATAATAAGAGTAATAAGTATAGTAATTGTCGTTCTATCGATAATATAAGCATAATATGGCTAATAGTATGAGTTAGGTAGATAATAATAAGAGTAATAAGTATAGTAATTGTCGTTCTATCGATCATTTAAGCATAATATGGCTAATAATATGAGTTAGATTGATAATAATAAGAGTAATGAGTATAGTAATTGTCGTTCTATCGATCATATAAGCACAATATGGCTAATAATATGAGTTAGATTGATAATAATAACAGTAATAAGTATAGTAATTGCCGTTCTATCGATAATATAAGCATAATATGGCTAATAATATGAGTTAGGTAGATAATAATAAGAGTAATGAGTACAGTGATTGTCTTTCTATCGATCATATAAGCATAATATGGCTAATAATATGAGTTAGGTTGATAATAATACGAGTAATAAGTATAGTAATTGTCGTTCTATCGATCATATAAGCATGATATGGCTAATAATATGAGTTAGATTGATAATAATAAGAGTAGTGAGTATAGTAATTGTCGTACTATCGATCATATAAGCATAATATGGTTAATAATATGAGATAGATTGATAATAATAAGAGTAATAAGTATAGTAATTGTCGTTATATCGATCATATAAGCATAATATGGCTAATAATATGAGTTAGGTAGATAATAATAAGAGTAATAAGTATAGTGACTGTCTTTCTATCGATCATATAAGCATAATATGGCTAATAATATGAGTTAGATAGATAATAATAAGAGTAATGAGTATAGTAATTGTAGTTCTATCGATCATATCTGCATAATATGGTTAATAATATGAGCTAGATTCATAATAATAACAGTGATAAGTATAGTAATTGTCGTTCTATCGATAATATAACCATAATATGGCTAATAATATGAGTTAGATTGATAATACTAAGAGTAGTGAGTATAGTAATTCTCGTTCTATCGATCATATAAGCATAATATGGCTAATAATATGAGTTAGATTGATAATAATAACAGTAATAAGTATAGTAATTGTCGTTATATCGATCATATAACCATAATATGGCTAATAGCATGAGTTAGATTGATAATAATAAGAGTAATGAGTATAGTAATTGTCGTTCTATCGATCATATCTGCATAATATGGTTAATAATATGAGTTAGATTGATAATAGTGAGTGTAATAAGTATAGTAATTGTCGTTCTATCGATCATATTAGCATAATATGGTTAATAACATGAGTTAGATTGATAATAATAAGAGTAATAAGTATAGTGATTGTCTTTCTATCGATCATATAAGCATAATATGGCTAATAATATGAGTTAGGTTGATAATAATAACAGTAATAAGTATAGTAATTGTCATTCTATCGATAATATAAGCATAATATGGCTAATAATATGAGCTAGATTGTTAATAATAAGAGTAATGAGTATAGTGAGTGTAGTTCTATCGATCATATCTGCATAATATGGTTAATAAATTGAGTTAGATTGATAATACTAAGAGTAGTGAGTATAGTAATTCTCGTTCTATCGATCATATAAGCATAATATGGCTAATAATATGAGTTACATTGATAATAATAAGAGTAATGAGTATAGTAATTGTCGTTCTATCGATCATATCTGCATAATATGGTTAATAATATGAGTTAGATCGATAATAATAAGAGTAATAAGTATAGTAATTTTTGTCGTTCTATCGATCATTTAAGCATAATATGGCTAATAATATGAGTTAGATTGATAATAATAACAGTAATAAGTATAGTAATTGTCGTTCTATCGATAATATAAGCATAATATGGCTAATAATATGAGTTAGATTGATAATACTAAGAGTAGTGAGTATAGTAATTCTCGTTCTATCGATCATATAAGCATAATATGGCTAATAATATGAGTTAGATTGATAATAATAAGAGTAATAAGTACAGTAATTGTCGTTCTATCGATCATATAAGCATAATATTGCTAATAATATGAGTTAGATTGATAATAATAAGTGTAATAAGTATAGTAACTGTCGTTCTATCGATCATAATTGCATAATATGGTTAATAATATGAGTTAGATTGATAATAATAAGAGCAATGAGTATAGTAATTGTCGTACTATCGATCATATAAGCATAATATGGCTAATAATATGAGTTAGATTGATAATAATAAGTGTAATAAGTATAGTAATTGTCGTTCTATCAATCATATCTTCATAATATGGTTAATAATATGAGTTAGATTGATAATAGTGAGTGTAATAAGTAGAGTGAATGTCGTTCTATCGATCATATCAGCATAATATGAGTAATAATATGAGTTGGATTGATAATAATAAGAGTAATGAGTATCGTAATTGTAGATCTATCGATCATATAAGCATAATATGGCTAATAATATCAGTTAGATTCATAATAATAAGAGTAATAAGTATAGTAATTGTCGTTCTATCGATCATTTAAGCATAATATGGCGAATAATATGAGTTGGGTTGATAAAAATACGAATAATAAGTATAGTAATTGTCGTTCTATCGATCATATAAGCATAATACGGCTAATAATATGAGTTAGGTTGATAATAATAAGAGTAATAAGTATAGTAGATGTCGTGCTATCGATCATATCTGCATAATATGGTTAATAATATGAGTTAGATCGATAATGATAACAGTAATAAGTATAGTAATTGTCGTTCTATCGATCATATCTGCATAATATGGTTAATAATATGAGTTAGATTGATAATAATAAGAGCAATGAGTATAGTAATTGTCGTACTATCGATCATATAAGCATAATATGGCTAATAATATGAGTTAGATTTATAATAGTAAGAGCAATAAGTATAGTAATTGTTTTGATTTCTATCGGTCATATAACCATAATATGGCTAATAATGTGAGTTAGATTGATAATAGTGAGTGTAATAAATATAGTAATTGTCGTTCTATCGCTAATATAAGCACAATATGGCTAATAATATGAGTTAGATTGATTATAATAAGAGTAATAAGTATAGTAATTGTCGTTATTTCGATCATATAAGCATAATATTGCTAATAGCATGAGTTAGATTGATAATAATAAGAGTAATGAGTATAGTAATTGTCGTACTATCGATCATATAAGCATAATATGGCTAATAATATGAGTTAGATTTATAATAGTAGGAGTAATAAGTATAGTAATTGCCGTTCTATCGATCATATAAGCATAATATGGTTAATAATATGAGATAGATTGATAATAATAAGAGTAATAAGTATAGTAATTGTCGTTATATCGATCATATAAGCATAATATGGCTAATAATATGAGTTAGGTAGATAATAATAAGAGTAATAAGTATAGTGATTGTCTTTCTATCGATCATATAAGCATAATATGGCTAATAATATGAGTTAGGTTGATAATAATACGAGTAATAAGTATAGTAAATGTCGTGCTACCGATCATATCTGCATAATATGGTCAATAATATGAGTTAGATTGATAATAGTGAGTGTAATAAGTATAGTAATTGTCGTTCTATCGACCCTATTAGCATAATATGGTTAATAATATGAGTTAGATTGATAATAATAAGAGTAATAAGTATAGTAATTGTCGTTCTATCGATCATATAAGCATAATATAGCTAATAATATGAGTTAGATTGATAATAATAAGAGTAGTGAGTATAGTAATTGTCGTTCTATCGATCATATAAGCATAATATGGCTAATAATATGAGTTAGATTGATAGTAATAAGAGTAATAAGTATAGTAATTGTCGTTCTATCGATCATTTAAGCATAATATGGCTAATAATATGAGATAGGTTGATAATAATAAGCGTAATAAATATAGTAAATGTCGTGCTATCGATCATATCTGCATAATATGGTTAATAATATGAGTTAGATTGATAATAGTGAGTGTAATAAGTATAGTATTTGTTGTTCTATCGATCATATAAGCATAATATGGCTAATAATATGAGTTAGATTGATAATAATAAGAGTAATAAGTATAGTAATTGTCGTTCTATCGATAATATAAGCATAATATGGCTAATAGTATGAGTTAGGTAGATAATAATAAGAGTAATAAGTATAGTAATTGTCGTTCTATCGATCATTTAAGCATAATATGGCTAATAATATGAGTTAGATTGATAATAATAAGAGTAATGAGTATAGTAATTGTCGTTCTATCGATCATATAAGCACAATATGGCTAATAATATGAGTTAGATTGATAATAATAACAGTAATAAGTATAGTAATTGCCGTTCTATCGATAATATAAGCATAATATGGCTAATAATATGAGTTAGGTAGATAATAATAAGAGTAATGAGTACAGTGATTGTCTTTCTATCGATCATATAAGCATAATATGGCTAATAATATGAGTTAGGTTGATAATAATACGAGTAATAAGTATAGTAATTGTCGTTCTATCGATCATATAAGCATAATATGGCTAATAATATGAGTTAGATTGATAATAATAAGAGTAGTGAGTATAGCAATTGTCGTACTATCGATCATATAAGCATAATATGGTTAATAATATGAGATAGATTGATAATAATAAGAGTAATAAGTATAGTAATTGTCGTTATATCGATCATATAAGCATAATATGGCTAATAATATGAGTTAGGTAGATAATAATAAGAGTAATAAGTATAGTGACTGTCTTTCTATCGATCATATAAGCATAATATGGCTAATAATATGAGTTAGATAGATAATAATAAGAGTAATGAGTATAGTAATTGTAGTTCTATCGATCATATCTGCATAATATGGTTAATAATATGAGCTAGATTCATAATAATAACAGTGATAAGTATAGTAATTGTCGTTCTATCGATAATATAACCATAATATGGCTAATAATATGAGTTAGATTGATAATACTAAGAGTGGTGAGTATAGTAATTCTCGTTCTATCGATCATATAAGCATAATATGGCTAATAATATGAGTTAGATTGATAATAATAACAGTAATAAGTATAGTAATTGTCGTTATATCGATCATATAACCATAATATGGCTAATAGCATGAGTTAGATTGATAATAATAAGAGTAATGAGTATAGTAATTGTCGTTCTATCGATCATATCTGCATAATATGGTTAATAATATGAGTTAGATTGATAATAGTGAGTGTAATAAGTATAGTAATTGTCGTTCTATCGGTCATATTAGCATAATATGGTTAATAACATGAGTTAGATTGATAATAATAAGAGTAATAAGTATAGTGATTGGCTTTCTATCGATCATATAAGCATAATATGGCTAATAATATGAGTTAGGTTGATAATAATAACAGTAATAAGTATAGTAATTGTCGTTCTATCGATAATATAAGCATAATATGGCTAATAATATGAGCTAGATTGTTAATAATAAGAGTAATGAGTATAGTGAGTGTAGTTCTATCGATCATATCTGCATAATATGGTTAATAAATTGAGTTAGATTGATAATACTAAGAGTAGTGAGTATAGTAATTCTCGTTCTATCGATCATATAAGCATAATATGGCTAATAATATGAGTTACATTGATAATAATAAGAGTAATGAGTATAGTAATTGTCGTTCTATCGATCATATCTGCATAATATGGTTAATAATATGAGTTAGATTGATAATAGTGAGTGTAATAAGTATAGTGAATGTCGTTCTATCGATCATATCAGCATAATATGGTTAATAATATGAGTTAGATTGATAATAATAAGAGTAATAAGTATAGTAATTGTCGTTCTATCGATCATATAAGCATAATATGGCTAATAATATGAGTTAGATTTATAATAATAAGAGTAATAAGTATAGTAATTGTCGTTCTATCGATCATATAAGCATAATATGGCTAATAATATGAGTTAGATCGATAATAATAAGAGTAATAAGTATAGTAATTTTTGTCGTTCTATCGATCATTTAAGCATAATATGGCTAATAATATGAGTTAGATTGATAATAATAACAGTAATAAGTATAGTAATTGTCGTTCTATCGATAATATAAGCATAATATGGCTAATAATATGAGTTAGATTGATAATACTAAGAGTAGTGAGTATAGTAATTCTCGTTCTATCGATCATATAAGCATAATATGGCTAATAATATGAGTTAGATTGATAATAATAAGAGTAATAAGTACAGTAATTGTCGTTCTATCGATCATATAAGCATAATAAGGCGAATAATATGAGTTAGAGTGATAATACTAAGAGTAATAAGTATAGTAATTGTCGTTCTATCGATCATATGAGCACAATATGGCTAATAATATGAGTTAGATTGATAATAATAAGAGTAATAAGTACAGTAATTGTCGTTCTATAGATCATATCTGCATAATATGGTTAATAATATGAGTTAGATTGATAATAATAAGAGCAATAAGTATAGTAATTGTCGTTATATCGATCATATAACCATAATATCGCTAATAGCATGAGTTAGATTGATAATAATAAGAGTAATGAGTATAGTAATTGTCGTTCTATCGGTCATATCTGCATAATATGCTTAATAATATGAGTTAGATTGATAATAGTGAGTGTAATAAATATAGTAATTGTCGTTCTATCGCTCATATAAGCACAATATGGCTAATAATATGAGTTAGATTGATAATAATAAGAGTAATAAGTATAGTAATTGTCGTTCTATCGATCATATAAGCATAATATTGCTAATAATATGAGTTAGATTGATAATACTAAGAGTAGTGAGTATAGTAATTCTCGTTCTATCGATCATATAAGCATAATATGGCTAATAATATGAGTTACATTGATAATAATAAGAGTAATGAGTATAGTAATTGTCGTTCTATCGATCATATCTGCATAATATGGTTAATAATATGAGTTAGATTGATAATAGTGAGTGTAATAAGTATAGTGAATGTCGTTCTATCGATCATATCAGCATAATATGGTTAATAATATGAGTTAGATTGATAATAATAAGAGTAATAAGTATAGTAATTGTCGTTCTATCGATCATATAAGCATAATATGGCTAATAATATGAGTTAGATTTATAATAATAAGAGTAATAAGTATAGTAATTGCCGTTCTATCGATCATATAAGCATAATATGGCTAATAATATGAGTTAGATCGATAATGATAAGAGTAATAAGTACAATAATTGTCGTTCTATCGGTCATATAACCATAATGTGGCTAATAATATGAGTTAGATTGATAATAGTGAGTGTAATAAGTATTGAAATTGTCGTTCTATCGATCATATCTGCATAATATGGTTAATAATATGAGTTAGATTCATAATAATAAGAGTAATAAGTATAGTAATTGTCGTTCTATCGATCATATAAGCATAATATGGCTAATAATATGAGTTAGATTGATAATAATAAGAGTAATAAGTATAGTAATTGTCGTTCTCTCGATCATATAAGCATAATATGGCTAATAATATGAGTTAGTGTGATAATACTAAGAGTAGTGAGTATAGTAGTTCTCATTCTATCGATCATATAAGCATAATATGGCTAATAATATGAGTTAGATTGATAATAATAACAGTAATAAGTATATTAATTGTCGTTCTATCGATAATATAAGCATAATATGGCTAATAGTATGAGTTAGATTGATAATACTAAGAGTAGTGAGTATAGTAATTGTCGTTCTATCGATCATATAAGCATAATATGGCTAATAATATGAGTTAGATTGATAATAATAAGAGTAATAAGTATAGTATTTGTTGTTCTATCGATCATATGAGCATAATATGGCTAATAATATGAGTTAGATTGATAATAATAAGAGTAATAAGTATAGTAATTGTCGTTCTATCGATCATTTAAGCATAATATGGCTAATAATATGAGTCAGATTGATAATAATAACAGTAATAAGTATAGTAATTGTCGTTCTATTGATCATTTAAGCATAATATGGCTAATAATATGAGTTAGATTGATAATAATAACAGTAATAAGTATAGTAATTGTCGTTCTATCGATAATATAAGCATAATATGGCTAATAATATGAGTTATATTGATAATACTAAGAGTAGTGAGTATAGTAATTCTCGTTCTGCCGATCATATAAGCATAATATTGCTAATAATATGAGTTATATTGATAATACTAAGAGTAGTGAGTATAGTAATTCTCGTTCTGCCGATCATATAAGCATAATATGGCTAATAATATGAGCTAGATTGATAATAATAAGAGTAATAAGTATAGTAATTGTCGTTCTCTCGATCACATAAGCATAATATGGCTAATAATATGAGTTAGAGTGATAATACTAAGAGTAGTGAGTATAGTAATTGTCGTTCTATCGATCATATAAGCATAATATGGCTAATAATATGAGTTAGATTGATAATAATAAGAGTAATGAGTATAGTAATTGTAGTTCTATCGATCATATCTGCATAATATGGTTAATAATATGAGTTAGAATGATAATAATAAGAGTAATAAGTATAGTAATTGTCGTTCTATCGATCATATAAGCATAATATGGCTAATAATATGAGTTAGATTTATAATAATAAGAGTAATAAGTATAGTAATTGTCGTTCTATCGATCATATAAGCACAATATGGCTAATAATATGAGTTAGATTGATAATAATAAGAGTAATAAGTATAGTAATTGTCGTTCTATCGATCATATAAGCATAATAAGGCTAATAATATGAGTTAGAGTGATAATACTAAGAGTAGTGAGTATAGTAATTCTCATTCTATCTATCATATAAGCATAATATGGCTAATAATATGAGTTAGATTGATAAATATAAGAATAATAAGTATAGTAATTGTCGTTCTATCTATCATATAAGCATAATATGGCTAATAATATGAGTTAGGTTGATAATGATAAGAGGAATAAGTATAGTAAATGTCGTGCTATCGATCATATCTGCATAATATGGTTAATAATATGAGTTAGTTTGATAATAGTGAGTGTAATATGTATAGTAATTGTCCTTCTATCGGTCATCTTAGCATAATATGGTTAATAATATGAGTTAGATTGATAATAATAAGAGTAATAAGTATAGTATTTGTTGGTCTATCGATCATATAAGTATAATATGGCTAATAATATGAGTTAGATTGATAATAATAAGAGTAATAAGTATAGTAATTGTCGTTCTATTGATCATTTAAGCATAATATGGCTAATAATATGAGTTAGATTGATAATAATAACAGTAATAAGTATAGTATTTGTCGTTCTATCGATAATATAAGCATAATATGGCTAATAATACGAGTTAGATTGATAATAATAAGAGTAATAAGTATAGTAATTTTTGTCGTTCTATCGATCATTTAAGCATAATATGGCTAATAATATGAGTTAGATTGATAATAATAACAGTAATAAGTATAGTAATTGTCGTTCTATCGATAATATAAGCATAATATGGCTAATAATATGAGCTAGATTGTTAATAACAAGAGTAATGAGTATAGTGAGTGTAGTTCTATCGATAATATAACCATAATATGGCTAATAATATGAGTTAGATTGATAATACTAAGAGTAGTGAATACAGTAATTCTCGTTCTATCGATAATATAAGCATAATATGGCTAATAATATGAGTTAGATTGATAATAATAAGAGTAATAAGTACAGTAATTGTCGTTCTATCGATCATATAAGCATAATATGGCTAATAATATGAGTTAGAGTGATAATACTAAGAGTAGTGAGTATAGCAATTCTCATTCTATCGATCATATAAGCATAATATGGCTAATAATGTGAGTTAGATTGATAATAATAAGAGTAATGAGTATAGTAATTGTAGTTCTATCGATCATATCTGCATAATATGGTTAATAAAATGAGTTAGATTCATAATAATAAGTGTAATAAGTATAGTAATTGTCGTTCTATCGATCATATAAGCATAATATGGCTAATAATATGAGTTAGATTGATAATAATAAGAGTAGTGAGTATAGTAATTCTCATTCTATCGATCAAATAAGCATAATAGGGCTAATAATATGAGTTAGATTGATAATAATAAGCGTAATAAGTATAGTAATTGTCGTTCTATCGGTAATATAAGCATAAGATGGCCAATAATATGAGTTAGGTAGATAATAATAAGAGTAATAAGTATAGTAATTGTCGTTCTATCGATCATTTAAGCATAATATGGCTAATAATATGAGTTAGATTGATAATAATAAGAGTAATGAGTATAGTAATTGTCGTTCTATCGATCATATAAGCATAATATGGCTAATAATATGAGTTAGATTTATAATAATAAGAGTAATAAGTATAGTAATTGTCGTTCTATCGATAATATAAGCATAATATGGCGAATAATATGAGTTAGGTAGTTAACAATAAGAGTAATAAATATAGTGATTGTCTTTCTATCGATCGTATAAGCATAATATGGCTAACAATATGAGTTAGGTTGATAATAATACGAGTAATAAGTATAGTAAATGTCGTGCTATCGATCATATGTGCATAATATGGTTAATAATATGAGTTAGATTGATAATAGTGAGTGTAATAAGTATAGTAATTGTCGTTCTATCGCTCATATAAGCACAATATGGCTAATAATATGAGTTAGATTGATAATAATAAGAGTAATAAGTATAGTAATTGTCGTTCTATCGATCATATAAGCATAATATGGATAATAATATGAGTTAGATTGATAATAATAAGTGTAATAAGTATAGTAATTGTCGTCCTATCGATCATTTAAGCATAATATGGCTAATAATATGAGTCAGATTGATAATAATAACAGTAATATGTATAGTAATTGTCGTTCTATCGATAATATAAGCATAATATGGCTAATAATATGAGTTAGATTGATAATACTAAGAGTAGTGAGTATAGTAATTCTCGTTCTATCGATCATATAAGCATAATATGGCTAATAATATGAGTTAGATTGATAATAATAACAGTAATAAGTATAGTAATTGTCGTTCTATCGATAATAAAACCATAATATGGCTAATAATATGAGTTAGATTGATAATACTAAGAGTAGTGAGTATAGTAATTCTCGTTCTATCGATCATATAAGCATAATATGGCTAATAATATGAGTTAGATTGATAATAATAAGAGTATTGAGTATAGTAATTGTAGTTCTATCGATCATATAAGCATAATAAGGCTAATAATATGTGTTAGAGTGATAATACTAAGAGTAGTGAGTATAGCAATTCTCATTCTATCGATCATATAAGCATAATATGGCTAATAATGTGAGTTAGATTGATAATAATAAGAGTAATGAGTATAGTAATTGTAGTTCTATCGATCATATCTGCATAATATGGTTAATAATATGAGTTAGATTCATAATAATAAGAGTAATAAGTATAGTAATTGTCGTTCTATCGATCATATAAGCATAATATGGCTAATAATATGAGTTAGATTGATAATAATAAGAGTAATAAGTATAGTAATTGTCGTTCTCTCGATCATATAAGCATAATATGGCTAATAATATGAGTTAGTGTGATAATACTAAGAGTAGTGAGTATAGTAGTTCTCATTCTATCGATCATATAAGCATAATATGGCTAATAATATGAGTTAGATTGATAATAATAACAGTAATAAGTATATTAATTGTCGTTCTATCGATAATATAAGCATAATATGGCTAATAGTATGAGTTAGATTGATAATACTAAGAGTAGTGAGTATAGTAATTGTCGTTCTATCGATCATATAAGCATAATATGGCTAATAATATGAGTTAGATTGATAATAATAAGAGTAATAAGTATAGTATTTGTTGTTCTATCGATCATATGAGCATAATATGGCTAATAATATGAGTTAGATTGATAATAATAAGAGTAATAAGTATAGTAATTGTCGTTCTATCGATCATTTAAGCATAATATGGCTAATAATATGAGTCAGATTGATAATAATAACAGTAATAAGTATAGTAATTGTCGTTCTATTGATCATTTAAGCATAATATGGCTAATAATATGAGTTAGATTGATAATAATAACAGTAATAAGTATAGTAATTGTCGTTCTATCGATAATATAAGCATAATATGGTTAATAATATGAGTTATATTGATAATACTAAGAGTAGTGAGTATAGTAATTCTCGTTCTGCCGATCATATAAGCATAATATTGCTAATAATATGAGTTATATTGATAATACTAAGAGTAGTGAGTATAGTAATTCTCGTTCTGCCGATCATATAAGCATAATATGGCTAATAATATGAGCTAGATTGATAATAATAAGAGTAATAAGTATAGTAATTGTCGTTCTCTCGATCACATAAGCATAATATGGCTAATAATATGAGTTAGAGTGATAATACTAAGAGTAGTGAGTATAGTAATTGTCGTTCTATCGATCATATAAGCATAATATGGCTAATAATATGAGTTAGATTGATAATAATAAGAGTAATGAGTATAGTAATTGTAGTTCTATCGATCATATCTGCATAATATGGTTAATAATATGAGTTAGAATGATAATAATAAGAGTAATAAGTATAGTAATTGTCGTTCTATCGATCATATAAGCATAATATGGCTAATAATATGAGTTAGATTTATAATAATAAGAGTAATAAGTATAGTAATTGTCGTTCTATCGATCATATAAGCACAATATGGCTAATAATATGAGTTAGATTGATAATAATAAGAGTAATAAGTATAGTAATTGTCGTTCTATCGATCATATAAGCATAATAAGGCTAATAATATGAGTTAGAGTGATAATACTAAGAGTAGTGAGTATAGTAATTCTCATTCTATCTAGCATATAAGCATAATATGGCTAATAATATGAGTTAGATTGATAAATATAAGAATAATAAGTATAGTAATTGTCGTTCTATCTATCATATAAGCATAATATGGCTAATAATATGAGTTAGGTTGATAATGATAAGAGGAATAAGTATAGTAAATGTCGTGCTATCGATCATATCTGCATAATATGGTTAATAATATGAGTTAGTTTGATAATAGTGAGTGTAATATGTATAGTAATTGTCCTTCTATCGGTCATCTTAGCATAATATGGTTAATAATATGAGTTAGATTGATAATAATAAGAGTAATAAGTATAGTATTTGTTGGTCTATCGATCATATAAGTATAATATGGCTAATAATATGAGTTAGATTGATAATAATAAGAGTAATAAGTATAGTAATTGTCGTTCTATTGATCATTTAAGCATAATATGGCTAATAATATGAGTTAGATTGATAATAATAACAGTAATAAGTATAGTATTTGTCGTTCTATCGATCATATAAGCATAATATGGCTAATAATATGAGTTATATTGATAATACTAAGAGTAGTGAGTATAGTAATTCTCGTTCTGCCGATCATATAAGCATAATATTGCTAATAATATGAGTTAGATTGATAATAATAAGAGTAATAAGTATAGTAAATGTCGTGCTATCGATCATATCTGCATAATATGGTTAATAATATGAGTTAGATTGATAATAGTGAGTGTAATAAGTATAGTATTTGTCGTTCTATCGATCATATAAGCATAATATGGCTAATAATACGAGTTAGATTGATAATAATAAGAGTAATAAGTATAGTAATTTTTGTCGTTCTATCGATCATTTAAGCATAATATGGCTAATAATATGAGTTAGATTGATAATAATAACAGTAATAAGTATAGTAATTGTCGTTCTATCGATAATATAAGCATAATATGGCTAATAATATGAGCTAGATTGTTAAAAGCAAGAGTAATGAGTATAGTGAGTGTAGTTCTATCGATCATATCTGCATAATATGGTTAATAAATTGAGTTAGATTGATAATACTAAGAGTAGTGAGTATAGTAATTCTCGTTCTATCGATCATATAAGCATAATATGGCTAATAATATGAGTTACATTGATAATAATAAGAGTAATGAGTATAGTAATTGTCGTTCTATCGATCATATCTGCATAATATGGTTAATAATATGAGTTAGATTGATAATAGTGAGTGTAATAAGTATAGTGAATGTCGTTCTATCGATCATATCAGCATAATATGGTTAATAATATGAGTTAGATTGATAATAATAAGAGTAATAAGTATAGTAATTGTCGTTCCATCGATCATATAAGCATAATATGGCTAATAATATGAGTTAGATTTATAATAATAAGAGTAATAAGTATAGTAATTGTCGTTCTATCGATAATATAACCATAATATGGCTAATAATATGAGTTAGATTGATAATACTAAGAGTAGTGAGTATATTAATTCTCGTTCTATCGATCATATAAGCATAATATGGCTAATAATATGAGTTAGATTGATAATAATAAGAGTAATAAGTACAGTAATTGTCGTTCTATCGATCATATAAGCATAATAAGGCGAATAATATGAGTTAGAGTGATAATACTAAGAGTAGTGAGTATAGTAATTCTCATTCTATCTATCATATAAGCATAATATGGCTAATAATATGAGTTAGATTGATAAAAATAAGAATAATAAGTATAGTAATTGTCGTTCTATCGATGATATAAGCATAATATGGCTAATAATATGAGTTAGATTTATAATAATAAGAGTAATAAGTATAGTAATTGTCGTTCTATCGATCATATGAGCACAATATGGCTAATAATATGAGTTAGATTGATAATAATAAGAGTAATAAGTACAGTAATTGTCGTTCTATCGATCATATCTGCATAATATGGTTAATAATATGAGTTAGATTGATAATAATAAGAGCAATAAGTATAGTAATTGTCGTTATATCGATCATATAACCATAATATCGCTAATAGCATGAGTTAGATTGATAATAATAAGAGTAATGAGTATAGTAATTGTCGTTCTATCGGTCATATCTGCATAATATGCTTAATAATATGAGTTAGATTGATAATAGTGAGTGTAATAAATATAGTAATTGTCGTTCTATCGCTCATATAAGCACAATATGGCTAATAATATGAGTTAGATTGATAATAATAAGAGTAATAAGTATAGTAATTGTCGTTCTATCGATCATATAAGCATAATATTGCTAATAATATGAGTTAGATTGATAATACTAAGAGTAGTGAGTATAGTAATTCCCGTTCTATCGATCATATAAGCATAATATGGCTAATAATATGAGTTACATTGATAATAATAAGAGTAATGAGTATAGTAATTGTCGTTCTATCGATCATATCTGCATAATATGGTTAATAATATGAGTTAGATTGATAATAATAAGAGTAATAAGTATAGTAATTGTCGTTCTATCGATCATATAAGCATAATATGGCTAATAATATGAGTTAGATTTATAATAATAAGAGTAATAAGTATAGTAATTGCCGTTCTATCGATCATATAAGCATAATATGGCTAATAATATGAGTTAAATCGATAATGATAAGAGTAATAAGTACAATAATTGTCGTTCTATCGGTCATATAACCATAATGTGGCTAATAATATGAGTTAGATTGATAATAGTGAGTGTAATAAGTATAGAAATTGTCGTTCTATCGATCATATCTGCATAGTATGGTTAATAATATGAGTTAGATTGATAATACTGAGTGTAATAAGTATAGTGAATGTCGTTCTATCGATCATATCAGCATAATATGGGTAATAATATGAGTTAGATTTATAATAATAAGAGTAATAGGTATCGTAATTGTCGTTCTATCGATCATATAAGCACAATATCGCTAATAATATGAGTTAGATGGATAATAATAAGAGTAATAAGTATAGTAATTGTCGTTCTATTGCTCATATCTGCATAATATGGTTAATAATATGAGTTAGATTGATAATAATAACAGTAATAAGTATAGTGATTGTCGTTATATCGATCATATAACCATAATATGGCTAATAGCATGAGTTAGATTGATAATAATAAGAGTAATGAGTATAGTAATTGTCGTTCTATCGAACATATCTGCATAATATGGTTAATAATATGAGTTAGATTGATAATAGTGAGTGTAATAAATATAGTAATTGTCGTTCTATCGCTCATATAAGCACAATATGGCTAATAATATGAGTTAGATTGATAATAATAAGAGTAATAAGTATAGTAATTGTCGTTCGATCGATCATATAAGCATAATATGGCTAATAATATGAGTTAGATTGATAATACTAAGAGTAGTGGGTACAGTAATTTTCGTTCTATCGATCATATAAGCATAATATGGCTAATAATATGAGTTAGATTGATAATACTAAGAGTAGTGAGTATAGTGATTGTCGTTCTATCGATCATATAAGCATAATATGGCTAATAATATGAGTTACATTGATAATAATAAGAGTAATGAGTATAGTAATTGTCGTTCTATCGATCATATCTGCATAATATGGTTAATAATATGAGTTAGATTGATAATAGTGAGTGTAATAAGTATAGTGAATGTCGTTCTATCGATCATATCAGCATAATATGGTTAATAATATGAGTTAGATTGATAATAATAAGAGTAATAAGTATAGTAATTGTCGTTCTATCGATCATATAAGCATAATATGGCTAATAATATGAGTTAGATTTATAATAATAAGAGTAATAAGTATAGTAATTGTCGTTCTATCGATAATATAACCATAATATGGCTAATAATATGAGTTAGATTGATAATACTAAGAGTAGTGAGTATAGTAATTCTCGTTCTATCGATCATATAAGCATAATATGGCTAATAATATGAGTTAGATTGATAATAATAAGAGTAATAAGTACAGTAATTGTCGTTCTATCGATCATATAAGCATAATAAGGCGAATAATATGAGTTAGAGTGATAATACTAAGAGTAGTGAGTATAGTAATTCTCATTCTATCTATCATATAAGCATAATATGGCTAATAATATGAGTTAGATTGATAAAAATAAGAATAATAAGTATAGTAATTGTCGTTCTATCGATCATATAAGCATAATATGGCTAATAATATGAGTTAGATTTATAATAATAAGAGTAATAAGTATAGTAATTGTCGTTCTATCGATCATATGAGCACAATATGGCTAATAATATGAGTTAGATTGATAATAATAAGAGTAATAAGTACAGTAATTGTCGTTCTATCGATCATATCTGCATAATATGGTTAATAATATGAGTTAGATTGATAATAATAAGAGCAATAAGTATAGTAATTGTCGTTATATCGATCATATAACCATAATATCGCTAATAGCATGAGTTAGATTGATAATAATAAGAGTAATGAGTATAGTAATTGTCGTTCTATCGGTCACATCTGCATAATATGCTTAATAATATGAGTTAGATTGATAATAGTGAGTGTAATAAATATAGTAATTGTCGTTCTATCGCTCATATAAGCACAATATGGCTAATAATATGAGTTAGATTGATAATAATAAGAGTAATAAGTATAGTAATTGTCGTTCTATCGATCATATAAGCATAATATTGCTAATAATATGAGTTAGATTGATAATACTAAGAGTAGTGAGTATAGTAATTCCCGTTCTATCGATCATATAAGCATAATATGGCTAATAATATGAGTTACATTGATAATAATAAGAGTAATGAGTATAGTAATTGTCGTTCTATCGATCATATCTGCATAATATGGTTAATAATATGAGTTAGATTGATAATAGTGAGTGTAATAAGTATAGTGAATGTCGTTCTATCGATCATATCAGCATAATATGGTTAATAATATGAGTTAGATTGATAATAATAAGAGTAATAAGTATAGTAATTGTCGTTCTATCGATCATATAAGCATAATATGGCTAATAATATGAGTTAGATTTATAATAATAAGAGTAATAAGTATAGTAATTGCCGTTCCATCGATCATATAAGCATAATATGGCTAATAATATGAGTTAGAGTGATAATACTAAGAGTAGTGAGTATAGCAATTCTCATTCTATCGATCATATAAGCATAATATGGCTAATAATGTGAGTTAGATTGATAATAATAAGAGTAATGAGTATAGTAATTGTAGTTCTATCGATCATATCTGCATAATATGGTTAATAAAATGAGTTAGATTCATAATAATAAGTGTAATAAGTATAGTAATTGTCGTTCTATCGATCATATAAGCATAATATGGCTAATAATATGAGTTAGATTGATAATAATAAGAGTAGTGAGTATAGTAATTCTCATTCTATCGATCAAATAAGCATAATAGGGCTAATAATATGAGTTAGATTGATAATAATAAGCGTAATAAGTATAGTAATTGTCGTTCTATCGGTAATATAAGCATAAGATGGCCAATAATATGAGTTAGGTAGATAATAATAAGAGTAATAAGTATAGTAATTGTCGTTCTATCGATCATTTAAGCATAATATGGCTAATAATATGAGTTAGATTGATAATAATAAGAGTAATGAGTATAGTAATTGTCGTTCTATCGATCATATAAGCATAATATGGCTAATAATATGAGTTAGATTTATAATAATAAGAGTAATAAGTATAGTAATTGTCGTTCTATCGATAATATAAGCATAATATGGCGAATAATATGAGTTAGGTAGTTAACAATAAGAGTAATAAATATAGTGATTGTCTTTCTATCGATCATATAAGCATAATATGGCTAACAATATGAGTTAGGTTGATAATAATACGAGTAATAAGTATAGTAAATGTCGTGCTATCGATCATATGTGCATAATATGGTTAATAATATGAGTTAGATTGATAATAATAAGAGTAATAAGTATAGTATTTGTTGTTCTATCGATCATATGAGCATAATATGGCTAATAATATGAGTTAGATTGATAATAATAAGAGTAATAAGTATAGTAATTGTCGTTCTATCGATCATTTAAGCATAATATGGCTAATAATATGAGTCAGATTGATAATAATAACAGTAATAAGTATAGTAATTGTCGTTCTATTGATCATTTAAGCATAATATGGCTAATAATATGAGTTAGATTGATAATAATAACAGTAATAAGTATAGTAATTGTCGTTCTATCGATAATATAAGCATAATATGGCTAATAATATGAGTTATATTGATAATACTAAGAGTAGTGAGTATAGTAATTCTCGTTCTGCCGATCATATAAGCATAATATTGCTAATAATATGAGTTATATTGATAATACTAAGAGTAGTGAGTATAGTAATTCTCGTTCTGCCGATCATATAAGCATAATATGGCTAATAATATGAGCTAGATTGATAATAATAAGAGTAATAAGTATAGTAATTGTCGTTGTCTCGATCACATAAGCATAATATGGCTAATAATATGAGTTAGAGTGATAATACTAAGAGTAGTGAGTATAGTAATTGTCGTTCTATCGATCATATAAGCATAATATGGCTAATAATATGAGTTAGATTGATAATAATAAGAGTAATGAGTATAGTAATTGTAGTTCTATCGATCATATCTGCATAATATGGTTAATAATATGAGTTAGAATGATAATAATAAGAGTAATAAGTATAGTAATTGTCGTTCTATCGATCATATAAGCATAATATGGCTAATAATATGAGTTAGATTTATAATAATAAGAGTAATAAGTATAGTAATTGTCGTTCTATCGATCATATAAGCACAATATGGCTAATAATATGAGTTAGATTGATAATAGTAAGAGTAATAAGTATAGTAATTGTCGTTCTATCGATCATATAAGCATAATAAGGCTAATAATATGAGTTAGAGTGATAATACTAAGAGTAGTGAGTATAGTAATTCTCATTCTATCTATCATATAAGCATAATATGGCTAATAATATGAGTTAGATTGATAAATATAAGAATAATAAGTATAGTAATTGTCGTTCTATCTATCATATAAGCATAATATGGCTAATAATATGAGTTAGGTTGATAATGATAAGAGGAATAAGTATAGTAAATGTCGTGCTATCGATCATATCTGCATAATATGGTTAATAATATGAGTTAGTTTGATAATAGTGAGTGTAATATGTATAGTAATTGTCCTTCTATCGGTCATCTTAGCATAATATGGTTAATAATATGAGTTAGATTGATAATAATAAGAGTAATAAGTATAGTATTTGTTGGTCTATCGATCATATAAGTATAATATGGCTAATAATATGAGTTAGATTGATAATAATAAGAGTAATAAGTATAGTAATTGTCGTTCTATTGATCATTTAAGCATAATATGGCTAATAATATGAGTTAGATTGATAATAATAACAGTAATAAGTATAGTATTTGTCGTTCTATCGATAATATAAGCATAATATGGCTAATAATATGAGTTATATTGATAATACTAAGAGTAGTGAGTATAGTAATTCTCGTTCTGCCGATCATATAAGCATAATATTGCTAATAATATGAGTTAGATTGATAATAATAAGAGTAATAAGTATAGTAAATGTCGTGCTATCGATCATATCTGCATAATATGGTTAATAATATGAGTTAGATTGATAATAGTGAGTGTAATAAGTATAGTATTTGTCGTTCTATCGATCATATAAGCATAATATGGCTAATAATACGAGTTAGATTGATAATAATAAGAGTAATAAGTATAGTAATTTTTGTCGTTCTATCGATCATTTAAGCATAATATGGCTAATAATATGAGTTAGATTGATAATAATAACAGTAATAAGTATAGTAATTGTCGTTCTATCGATAATATAACCATAATATGGCTAATAATATGAGCTAGATTGTTAATAACAAGAGTAATGAGTATAGTGAGTGTAGTTCTATCGATCATATCTGCATAATATGGTTAATAAATTGAGTTAGATTGATAATACTAAGAGTAGTGAGTATAGTAATTCTCGTTCTATCGATCATATAAGCATAATATGGCTAATAATATGAGTTACATTGATAATAATAAGAGTAATGAGTATAGTAATTGTCGTTCTATCGATCATATCTGCATAATATGGTTAATAATATGAGTTAGATTGATAATAGTGAGTGTAATAAGTATAGTGAATGTCGTTCTATCGATCATATCAGCATAATATGGTTAATAATATGAGTTAGATTGATAATAATAAGAGTAATAAGTATAGTAATTGTCGTTCTATCGATCATATAAGCATAACATGGCTAATAATATGAGATAGATTTATAATAATAAGAGTAATAAGTATAGTAATTGTCGTTCTATCGATCATATAAGCATAATATGGCTAATAATATGAGTTAGATCGATAATAATAAGAGTAATAAGTATAGTAATTTTTGTCGTTCTATCGATCATTTAAGCATAATATGGCTAATAATATGAGTTAGATTGATAATAATAACAGTAATAAGTATAGTAATTGTCGTTCTATCGATAATATAAGCATAATATGGCTAATAATATGAGTTAGATTGATAATACTAAGAGTAGTGAGTATAGTAATTCTCGTTCTATCGATCATATAAGCATAATATGGCTAATAATATGAGTTAGATTGATAATAATAAGAGTAATGAGTATAGTAATTGTAGTTCCATCGATCATTTAAGCATAATATGGCTAATAATATGAGTTAGATTGTTAATAATAAGAGTAATGAGTATAGTAAGTGTAGTTCTATCGATCATATCTGCATAATATGGTTAATAATATGAGTTAGATTGATAATACTAAGAGTAGTGAGTATAGTAATTCTCGTTCTATCGATCATATAAGCATAATATGGCTAATAATATGAGTTACATTGATAATAATAAGAGTAATGAGTATAGTAATTGTCGTTCTATCGATCATATCTGCATAATATGGTTAATAATATGAGTTAGATTGATAATAGTGAGTGTAATAAGTATAGTGAATGTCGTTCTATCGATCATATCAGCATAATATGGTTAATAATATGAGTTAGATTGATAATAATAAGAGTAATAAGTATAGTAATTGTCGTTCCATCGATCATATAAGCATAATATGGCTAATAATATGAGTTAGATTTATAATAATAAGAGTAATAAGTATAGTAATTGTCGTTCTATCGATAATATAACCATAATATGGCTAATAATATGAGTTAGATTGATAATACTAAGAGTAGTGAGTATATTAATTCTCGTTCTATCGATCATATAAGCATAATATGGCTAATAATATGAGTTAGATTGATAATAATAAGAGTAATAAGTACAGTAATTGTCGTTCTATCGATCATATAAGCATAATAAGGCGAATAATATGAGTTAGAGTGATAATACTAAGAGTAGTGAGTATAGTAATTCTCATTCTATCTATCATATAAGCATAATATGGCTAATAATATGAGTTAGATTGATAAAAATAAGAATAATAAGTATAGTAATTGTCGTTCTATCGATGATATAAGCATAATATGGCTAATAATATGAGTTAGATTTATAATAATAAGAGTAATAAGTATAGTAATTGTCGTTCTATCGATCATATGAGCACAATATGGCTAATAATATGAGTTAGATTGATAATAATAAGAGTAATAAGTACAGTAATTGTCGTTCTATCGATCATATCTGCATAATATGGTTAATAATATGAGTTAGATTGATAATAATAAGAGCAATAAGTATAGTAATTGTCGTTATATCGATCATATAACCATAATATCGCTAATAATATGAGTTAGATTGATAATACTAAGAGTAGTGAGTATAGTAATTCCCGTTCTATCGATCATATAAGCATAATATGGCTAATAATATGAGTTACATTGATAATAATAAGAGTAATGAGTATAGTAATTGTCGTTCTATCGATCATATCTGCATAATATGGTTAATAATATGAGTTAGATTGATAATAATAAGAGTAATAAGTATAGTAATTGTCGTTCTATCGATCATATAAGCATAATATGGCTAATAATATGAGTTAGATTTATAATAATAAGAGTAATAAGTATAGTAATTGCCGTTCTATCGATCATATAAGCATAATATGGCTAATAATATGAGTTAAATCGATAATGATAAGAGTAATAAGTACAATAATTGTCGTTCTATCGGTCATATAACCATAATGTGGCTAATAATATGAGTTAGATTGATAATAGTGAGTGTAATAAGTATAGAAATTGTCGTTCTATCGATCATATCTGCATAGTATGGTTAATAATATGAGTTAGATTGATAATACTGAGTGTAATAAGTATAGTGAATGTCGTTCTATCGATCATATCAGCATAATATGGGTAATAATATGAGTTAGATTTATAATAATAAGAGTAATAGGTATCGTAATTGTCGTTCTATCGATCATATAAGCACAATATCGCTAATAATATGAGTTAGATGGATAATAATAAGAGTAATAAGTATAGTAATTGTCGTTCTATTGCTCATATCTGCATAATATGGTTAATAATATGAGTTAGATTGATAATAATAACAGTAATAAGTATAGTGATTGTCGTTATATCGATCATATAACCATAATATGGCTAATAGCATGAGTTAGATTGATAATAATAAGAGTAATGAGTATAGTAATTGTCGTTCTATCGATCATATCTGCATAATATGGTTAATAATATGAGTTAGATTGATAATAGTGAGTGTAATAAATATAGTAATTGTCGTTCTATCGCTCATATAAGCACAATATGGCTAATAATATGAGTTAGATTGATAATAATAAGAGTAATAAGTATAGTAATTGTCGTTCGATCGATCATATAAGCATAATATGGCTAATAATATGAGTTAGATTGATAATACTAAGAGTAGTGGGTACAGTAATTTTCGTTCTATCGATCATATAAGCATAATATGGCTAATAATATGAGTTAGATTGATAATACTAAGAGTAGTGAGTATAGTGATTGTCGTTCTATCGATCATATAAGCATAATATGGCTAATAATATGAGTTACATTGATAATAATAAGAGTAATGAGTATAGTAATTGTCGTTCTATCGATCATATCTGCATAATATGGTTAATAATATGAGTTAGATTGATAATAGTGAGTGTAATAAGTATAGTGAATGTCGTTCTATCGATCATATCAGCATAATATGGTTAATAATATGAGTTAGATTGATAATAATAAGAGTAATAAGTATAGTAATTGTCGTTCTATCGATCATATAAGCATAATATGGCTAATAATATGAGTTAGATTTATAATAATAAGAGTAATAAGTATAGTAATTGTCGTTCTATCGATAATATAACCATAATATGGCTAATAATATGAGTTAGATTGATAATACTAAGAGTAGTGAGTATAGTAATTCTCGTTCTATCGATCATATAAGCATAATATGGCTAATAATATGAGTTAGATTGATAATAATAAGAGTAATAAGTACAGTAATTGTCGTTCTATCGATCATATAAGCATAATAAGGCGAATAATATGAGTTAGAGTGATAATACTAAGAGTAGTGAGTATAGTAATTCTCATTCTATCTATCATATAAGCATAATATGGCTAATAATATGAGTTAGATTGATAAAAATAAGAATAATAAGTATAGTAATTGTCGTTCTATCGATCATATAAGCATAATATGGCTAATAATATGAGTTAGATTTATAATAATAAGAGTAATAAGTATAGTAATTGTCGTTCTATCGATCATATGAGCACAATATGGCTAATAATATGAGTTAGATTGATAATAATAAGAGTAATAAGTACAGTAATTGTCGTTCTATCGATCATATCTGCATAATATGGTTAATAATATGAGTTAGATTGATAATAATAAGAGCAATAAGTATAGTAATTGTCGTTATATCGATCATATAACCATAATATCGCTAATAGCATGAGTTAGATTGATAATAATAAGAGTAATGAGTATAGTAATTGTCGTTCTATCGGTCACATCTGCATAATATGCTTAATAATATGAGTTAGATTGATAATAGTGAGTGTAATAAATATAGTAATTGTCGTTCTATCGCTCATATAAGCACAATATGGCTAATAATATGAGTTAGATTGATAATAATAAGAGTAATAAGTATAGTAATTGTCGTTCTATCGATCATATAAGCATAATATTGCTAATGATATGAGTTAGATTGATAATACTAAGAGTAGTGAGTATAGTAATTCCCGTTCTATCGATCATATAAGCATAATATGGCTAATAATATGAGTTACATTGATAATAATAAGAGTAATGAGTATAGTAATTGTCGTTCTATCGATCATATCTGCATAATATGGTTAATAATATGAGTTAGATTGATAATAGTGAGTGTAATAAGTATAGTGAATGTCGTTCTATCGATCATATCAGCATAATATGGTTAATAATATGAGTTAGATTGATAATAATAAGAGTAATAAGTATAGTAATTGTCGTTCTATCGATCATATAAGCATAATATGGCTAATAATATGAGTTAGATTTATAATAATAAGAGTAATAAGTATAGTAATTGCCGTTCTATCGATCATATAAGCATAATATGGCTAATAATATGAGTTAAATCGATAATGATAAGAGTAATAAGTACAATAATTGTCGTTCTATCGGTCATATAACCATAATGTGGCTAATAATACGAGTTAGATTGATAATAGTGAGTGTAATAAGTATAGAAATTGTCGTTCTATCGATCATATCTGCATAATATGGTTAATAATATGAGTTAGATTGATAATACTGAGTGTAATAAGTATAGTGAATGTCGTTCTATCGATCATATCAGCATAATATGTGTAATAATATGAGTTAGCTTTATAATAATAAGAGTAATAGGTATCGTAATTGTCGTTCTATCGATCATATAAGCACAATATCGCTAATAATATGAGTTAGATGGATAATAATAAGAGTAATAAGTATAGTAATTGTCGTTCTATTGCTCATATCTGCATAATATGGTTAATAATATGAGTTAGATTGATAATAATAACAGTAATAATTATAGTGATTGTCGTTATATCGATCATATAACCATAATATGGCTAATAGCATGAGTTAGATTGATAATAATAAGAGTAATGAGTATAGTAATTGTCGTTCTATCGATAATATCTGCATAATATGGTTAATAATATGAGTTAGATTGATAATAGTGAGTGTAATAAATATAGTAATTGTCGTTCTATCGCTCATATAAGCACAATATGGCTAATAATATGAGTTAGATTGATAATAATAAGAGTAATAAGTATAGTAATTGTCGTTCGATCGATCATATAAGCATAATATGGCTAATAATATGAGTTAGATTGATAATACTAAGAGTAGTGGGTACAGTAATTCTCGTTCTATCGATCATATAAGCATAATATGGCTAATAATATGAGTTAGATTGATAATACTAAGAGTAGTGAGTATAGTGATTGTCGTTCTATCGATCATATAAGCATAATATGGCTAATAATATGAGTTACATTGATAATAATAAGCGTAATGAGTATAGTAATTGTCGTTCTATCGATCATATCTGCATAATATGGTTAATAATATGAGTTAGATTGATAATAGTGAGTGTAATAAGTATAGTGAATGTCGTTCTATCGATCATATCAGCATAATATGGTTAATAATATGAGTTAGATTGATAATAATAAGAGTAATAAGTATAGTAATTGTCGTTCTATCGATCATATAAGCATAATATGGCTAATAATATGAGTTAGATTTATAATAATAAGAGTAATAAGTATAGTAATTGTCGTTCTATCGATAATATAACCATAATATGGCTAATAATATGAGTTAGATTGATAATACTAAGAGTAGTGAGTATAGTAATTCTCGTTCTATCGATCATATAAGCATAATATGGCTAATAATATGAGTTAGATTGATAATAATAAGAGTAATAAGTACAGTAATTGTCGTTCTATCGATCATATAAGCATAATAAGGCGAATAATATGAGTTAGAGTGATAATACTAAGAGTAGTGAGTATAGTAATTCTCATTCTATCTATCATATAAGCATAATATGGCTAATAATATGAGTTAGATTGATAAAAATAAGAATAATAAGTATAGTAATTGTCGTTCTATCGATCATATAAGCATAATATGGCTAATAATATGAGTTAGATTTATAATAATAAGAGTAATAAGTATAGTAATTGTCGTTCTATCGATCATATGAGCACAATATGGCTAATAATATGAGTTAGATTGATAATAATAAGAGTAATAAGTACAGTAATTGTCGTTCTATCGATCATATCTGCATAATATGGTTAATAATATGAGTTAGATTGATAATAATAAGAGCAATAAGTATAGTAATTGTCGTTATATCGATCATATAACCATAATATCGCTAATAGCGTGAGTTAGATTGATAATAATAAGAGTAATGAGTATAGTAATTGTCGTTCTATCGGTCATATCTGCATAATATGCTTAATAATATGAGTTAGATTGATAATAGTGAGTGTAATAAATATAGTAATTGTCGTTCTATCGCTCATATAAGCACAATATGGCTAATAATATGAGTTAGATTGATAATAATAAGAGTAATAAGTATAGTAATTGTCGTTCTATCGATCATATAAGCATAATATTGCTAATAATATGAGTTAGATTGATAATACTAAGAGTAGTGAGTATAGTAATTCCCGTTCTATCGATCATATAAGCATAATATGGCTAATAATATGAGTTACATTGATAATAATAAGAGTAATGAGTATAGTAATTGTCGTTCTATCGATCATATCTGCATAATATGGTTAATAATATGAGTTAGATTGATAATAGTGAGTGTAATAAGTATAGTGAATGTCGTTCTATCGATCATATCAGCATAATATGGTTAATAATATGAGTTAGATTGATAATAATAAGAGTAATAAGTATAGTAATTGTCGTTCTATCGATCATATAAGCATAATATGGCTAATAATATGAGTTAGATTTATAATAATAAGAGTAATAAGTATAGTAATTGCCGTTCTATCGAACATATAAGCATAATATGGCTAATAATATGAGTTAGATCGATAATGATAAGAGTAATAAGTACAATAATTGTCGTTCTATCGGTCATATAACCATAATGTGGCTAATAATATGAGTTAGATTGATAATAGTGAGTGTAATAAGTATAGAAATTGTCGTTCTATCGATCATATCTGCATAATATGGTTAATAATATGAGTTAGATTGATAATAGTGAGTGTAATAAGTATAGTGAATGTCGTTCTATCGATCATATCAGCATAATATGGGTAATAATATGAGTTAGATTTATAATAATAAGAGTAATAGGTATCGTAATTGTCGTTCTATCGATCATATAAGCACAATATGGCTAATAATATGAGTTAGATTGATAATAATAAGAGTAATAAGTATAGTAATTGTCGTTCTATTGCTCATATCTGCATAATATGGTTAATAATATGAGTTAGATTGATAATAATAACAGTAATAAGTATAGTGATTGTCGTTATATCGATCATATAACCATAATATGGCTAATAGCATGAGTTAGATTGATAATAATAAGAGTAATGAGTATAGTAATTGTCGTTCTATCGATCATATCTGCATAATATGGTTAATAATATGAGTTAGATTGATAATAGTGAGTGTAATAAATATAGTAATTGTCGATCTATCGCTCATATAAGCACAATATGGCTAATAATATGAGTTAGATTGATAATAATAAGAGTAATAAGTATTGTAATTGTCGTTCGATCGATCATATAAGCATAATATGGCTAATAATATGAGTTAGATTGATAATACTAAGAGTAGTGAGTACAGTAATTCTCGTTCTATCGATCATATAAGCATAATATGGCTAATAATATGAGTTAGATTGATAATACTAAGAGTAGTGAGTATAGTGATTGTCGTTCTATCGATCATATAAGCATAATATGGCTAATAATATGAGTTAGATTGATAATACTAAGAGTAGTGAGTATAGTAATTCTCGTTCTATCGATCATATAAGCATAATATGGCTAATAATATGAGTTAGATTGATAATAATAAGAGTAATAAGTACAGTAATTGTCGTTCTATCGATCATATAAGCATAATAAGGCGAATAATATGAGTTAGAGTGATAATACTAAGAGTAGTGAGTATAGTAATTCTCATTCTATCTATCATATAAGCATAATATGGCTAATAATATGAGTTAGATTGATAAAAATATGAATAATAAGTATAGTAATTGTCGTTCTATCGATCATATAAGCATAATACGGCTAATAATATGAGTTAGATTTATAATAATAAGAGTAATAAGTATAGTAATTGTCGTTCTATCGATCATATAAGCACAATATGGCTAATAATATGAGTTAGATTGATAATAATAAGAGTAATAAGTATAGTAATTGTCGTTCTATCGATCATATAAGCATAATATTGCTAATAATATGAGTTAGATTGATAATAATAAGTGTAATAAGTATAGTAACTGTCGTTCTATTGATCATAATTGCATAATATGGTTAATAATATGAGTTAGATTGATAATAATAAGAGCAATGAGTATAGTAATTGTCGTACTATCGATCATATAAGCATAATATGGCTAATAATATGAGTTAGATTGATAATAATAAGTGTAATAAGTATAGTAATTGTCGTTCTATCAATCATATCTTCATAATATGGTTAATAATATGAGTTAATTTGATAATAATAAGAGTAATGAGTATAGTAATTGTCGTACTATCGATCATATAAGCATAATATGGCTAATAATATGAGTTAGATTGATAATAATAAGTGTAATAAGTATAGTAATTGTCGTTCTATCGATCATATAAGCATAATATGGCTAATAATATGTGTTAGATTGAAAATAATAAGAGTAATGAGTATAGTAATTGTAGCTCTATCGATCATATCTGAATAATATGGTTAATAATATAAGTTAGAATGATAATAATAAGAGTAATAAGTATAGTAATTGTCGTTCTATCGATAATATAACCATAATATGGCTAATAATATGAGTTAGATTGATAATACTAAGAGTAGTGAGTATAGTAATTCTCGTTCTATCGATCATATAAGCATAATATGGCTAATAATATGAGTTAGATTGATAATAATAAGAGTAATAAGTACAGTAATTGTCGTTCTATCGATCATATAAGCATAATAAGGCGAATAATATGAGTTAGAGTGATAATACTAAGAGTAGTGAGTATAGTAATTCTCATTCTATCTATCATATAAGCATAATATGGCTAATAATATGAGTTAGATTGATAAAAATAAGAACAATAAGTATAGTAATTGTCGTTCTATCGATCATATAAGCATAATATGGCTAATAATATGAGTTAGATTTATAATAATAAGAGTAATAAGTATAGTAATTGCCGTTCTATCGAACATATAAGCATAATATGGCTAATAATATGAGTTAGATCGATAATGATAAGAGTAATAAGTACAATAATTGTCGTTCTATCGGTCATATAACCATAATGTGGCTAATAATATGAGTTAGATTGATAATAGTGAGTGTAATAAGTATAGAAATTGTCGTTCTATCGATCATATCTGCATAATATGGTTAATAATATGAGTTAGATTGATAATAGTGAGTGTAATAAGTATAGTGAATGTCGTTCTATCGATCATATCAGCATAATATGGGTAATAATATGAGTTAGATTTATAATAATAAGAGTAATAGGTATCGTAATTGTCGTTCTATCGATCATATAAGCACAATATGGCTAATAATATGAGTTAGATTGATAATAATAAGAGTAATAAGTATAGTAATTGTCGTTCTATTGCTCATATCTGCATAATATGGTTAATAATATGAGTTAGATTGATAATAACAACAGTAATAAGTATAGTGATTGTCGTTATATCGATCATATAACCATAATATGGCTAATAGCATGAGTTAGATTGATAATAATAAGAGTAATGAGTATAGTAATTGTCGTTCTATCGATCATATCTGCATAATATGGTTAATAATATGAGTTAGATTGATAATAGTGAGTGTAATAAATATAGTAATTGTCGATCTATCGCTCATATAAGCACAATATGGCTAATAATATGAGTTAGATTGATAATAATAAGAGTAATAAGTATTGTAATTGTCGTTCGATCGATCATATAAGCATAATATGGCTAATAATATGAGTTAGATTGATAATACTAAGAGTAGTGAGTACAGTAATTCTCGTTCTATCGATCATATAAGCATAATATGGCTAATAATATGAGTTAGATTGATAATACTAAGAGTAGTGAGTATAGTGATTGTCGTTCTATCGATCATATAAGCATAATATGGCTAATAATATGAGTTAGATTGATAATACTAAGAGTAGTGAGTATAGTAATTCTCGTTCTATCGATCATATAAGCATAATATGGCTAATAATATGAGTTAGATTGATAATAATAAGAGTAATAAGTACAGTAATTGTCGTTCTATCGATCATATAAGCATAATAAGGCGAATAATATGAGTTAGAGTGATAATACTAAGAGTAGTGAGTATAGTAATTCTCATTCTATCTATCATATAAGCATAATATGGCTAATAATATGAGTTAGATTGATAAAAATATGAATAATAAGTATAGTAATTGTCGTTCTATCGATCATATAAGCATAATACGGCTAATAATATGAGTTAGATTTATAATAATAAGAGTAATAAGTATAGTAATTGTCGTTCTATCGATCATATAAGCACAATATGGCTAATAATATGAGTTAGATTGATAATAATAAGAGTAATAAGTATAGTAATTGTCGTTCTATCGATCATATAAGCATAATATTGCTAATAATATGAGTTAGATTGATAATAATAAGTGTAATAAGTATAGTAACTGTCGTTCTATTGATCATAATTGCATAATATGGTTAATAATATGAGTTAGATTGATAATAATAAGAGCAATGAGTATAGTAATTGTCGTACTATCGATCATATAAGCATAATATGGCTAATAATATGAGTTAGATTGATAATAATAAGTGTAATAAGTATAGTAATTGTCGTTCTATCAATCATATCTTCATAATATGGTTAATAATATGAGTTAATTTGATAATAATAAGAGTAATGAGTATAGTAATTGTCGTACTATCGATCATATAAGCATAATATGGCTAATAATATGAGTTAGATTGATAATAATAAGTGTAATAAGTATAGTAATTGTCGTTCTATCGATCATATAAGCATAATATGGCTAATAATATGTGTTAGATTGAAAATAATAAGAGTAATGAGTATAGTAATTGTAGCTCTATCGATCATATCTGAATAATATGGTTAATAATATAAGTTAGAATGATAATAATAAGAGTAATAAGTATAGTAATTGTCGTTCTATCGATAATATAACCATAATATGGCTAATAATATGAGTTAGATTGATAATACTAAGAGTAGTGAGTATAGTAATTCTCGTTCTATCGATCATATAAGCATAATATGGCTAATAATATGAGTTAGATTGATAATAATAAGAGTAATAAGTACAGTAATTGTCGTTCTATCGATCATATAAGCATAATAAGGCGAATAATATGAGTTAGAGTGATAATACTAAGAGTAGTGAGTATAGTAATTCTCATTCTATCTATCATATAAGCCTAATATGGCTAATAATATGAGTTAGATTGATAAAAATAAGAATAATAAGTATAGTAATTGTCGTTCTATCGATCATATAAGCATAATATGGGAATAATATGAGTTAGAGTGATAATACTAAGAGTAGTGAGTATAGTAATTCTCATTCTATCTATCATATAAGCATAATATGGCTAATAATATGAGTTAGATTGATAAAAATAAGAATAATAAGTATAGTAATTGTCGTTCTATCGATCATATAAGCATAATATGGCTAATAATATGAGTTAGATTTATAATAATAAGAGTAATAAGTATAGTAATTGTCGTTCTATCGATCATATGAGCACAATATGGCTAATAATATGAGTTAGATTGATAATAATAAGAGTAATAAGTACAGTAATTGTCGTTCTATCGATCATATCTGCATAATATGGTTAATAATATGAGTTAGATTGATAATAATAAGAGCAATAAGTATAGTAATTGTCGTTATATCGATCATATAACCATAATATCGCTAATAGCGTGAGTTAGATTGATAATAATAAGAGTAATGAGTATAGTAATTGTCGTTCTATCGGTCATATCTGCATAATATGCTTAATAATATGAGTTAGATTGATAATAGTGAGTGTAATAAATATAGTAATTGTCGTTCTATCGCTCATATAAGCACAATATGGCTAATAATATGAGTTAGATTGATAATAATAAGAGTAATAAGTATAGTAATTGTCGTTCTATCGATCATATAAGCATAATATTGCTAATAATATGAGTTAGATTGATAATACTAAGAGTAGTGAGTATAGTAATTCCCGTTCTATCGATCATATAAGCATAATATGGCTAATAATATGAGTTACATTGATAATAATAAGAGTAATGAGTATAGTAATTGTCGTTCTATCGATCATATAAGCATAATATGGCTCATAATATGAGTTAGATTTATAATAATAAGAGTAATAAGTATAGTAATTGCCGTTCTATCGAACATATAAGCATAATATGGCTAATAATATGAGTTAGATCGATAATGATAAGAGTAATAAGTACAATAATTGTCGTTCTATCGGTCATATAACCATAATGTGGCTAATAATATGAGTTAGATTGATAATAGTGAGTGTAATAAGTATAGAAATTGTCGTTCTATCGATCATATCTGCATAATATGGTTAATAATATGAGTTAGATTGATAATAGTGAGTGTAATAAGTATAGTGAATGTCGTTCTATCGATCATATCAGCATAATATGGGTAATAATATGAGTTAGATTTATAATAATAAGAGTAATAGGTATCGTAATTGTCGTTCTATCGATCATATAAGCACAATATGGCTAATAATATGAGTTAGATTGATAATAATAAGAGTAATAAGTATAGTAATTGTCGTTCTATTGCTCATATCTGCATAATATGGTTAATAATATGAGTTAGATTGATAATAACAACAGTAATAAGTATAGTGATTGTCGTTATATCGATCATATAACCATAATATGGCTAATAGCATGAGTTAGATTGATAATAATAAGAGTAATGAGTATAGTAATTGTCGTTCTATCGATCATATCTGCATAATATGGTTAATAATATGAGTTAGATTGATAATAGTGAGTGTAATAAATATAGTAATTGTCGATCTATCGCTCATATAAGCACAATATGGCTAATAATATGAGTTAGATTGATAATAATAAGAGTAATAAGTATTGTAATTGTCGTTCGATCGATCATATAAGCATAATATGGCTAATAATATGAGTTAGATTGATAATACTAAGAGTAGTGAGTACAGTAATTCTCGTTCTATCGATCATATAAGCATAATATGGCTAATAATATGAGTTAGATTGATAATACTAAGAGTAGTGAGTATAGTGATTGTCGTTCTATCGATCATATAAGCATAATATGGCTAATAATATGAGTTAGATTGATAATACTAAGAGTAGTGAGTATAGTAATTCTCGTTCTATCGATCATATAAGCATAATATGGCTAATAATATGAGTTAGATTGATAATAATAAGAGTAATAAGTACAGTAATTGTCGTTCTATCGATCATATAAGCATAATAAGGCGAATAATATGAGTTAGAGTGATAATACTAAGAGTAGTGAGTATAGTAATTCTCATTCTATCTATCATATAAGCATAATATGGCTAATAATATGAGTTAGATTGATAAAAATATGAATAATAAGTATAGTAATTGTCGTTCTATCGATCATATAAGCATAATACGGCTAATAATATGAGTTAGATTTATAATAATAAGAGTAATAAGTATAGTAATTGTCGTTCTATCGATCATATAAGCACAATATGGCTAATAATATGAGTTAGATTGATAATAATAAGAGTAATAAGTATAGTAATTGTCGTTCTATCGATCATATAAGCATAATATTGCTAATAATATGAGTTAGATTGATAATAATAAGTGTAATAAGTATAGTAACTGTCGTTCTATTGATCATAATTGCATAATATGGTTAATAATATGAGTTAGATTGATAATAATAAGAGCAATGAGTATAGTAATTGTCGTACTATCGATCATATAAGCATAATATGGCTAATAATATGAGTTAGATTGATAATAATAAGTGTAATAAGTATAGTAATTGTCGTTCTATCAATCATATCTTCATAATATGGTTAATAATATGAGTTAATTTGATAATAATAAGAGTAATGAGTATAGTAATTGTCGTACTATCGATCATATAAGCATAATATGGCTAATAATATGAGTTAGATTGATAATAATAAGTGTAATAAGTATAGTAATTGTCGTTCTATCGATCATATAAGCATAATATGGCTAATAATATGTGTTAGATTGAAAATAATAAGAGTAATGAGTATAGTAATTGTAGCTCTATCGATCATATCTGAATAATATGGTTAATAATATAAGTTAGAATGATAATAATAAGAGTAATAAGTATAGTAATTGTCGTTCTATCGATAATATAACCATAATATGGCTAATAATATGAGTTAGATTGATAATACTAAGAGTAGTGAGTATAGTAATTCTCGTTCTATCGATCATATAAGCATAATATGGCTAATAATATGAGTTAGATTGATAATAATAAGAGTAATAAGTACAGTAATTGTCGTTCTATCGATCATATAAGCATAATAAGGCGAATAATATGAGTTAGAGTGATAATACTAAGAGTAGTGAGTATAGTAATTCTCATTCTATCTATCATATAAGCATAATATGGCTAATAATATGAGTTAGATTGATAAAAATAAGAATAATAAGTATAGTAATTGTCGTTCTATCGATCATATAAGCATAATATGGCTAATAATATGAGTTAGATTTATAATAATAAGAGTAATAAGTATAGTAATTGTCGTTCTATCGATCATATGAGCACAATATGGCTAATAATATGAGTTAGATTGATAATAATAAGAGTAATAAGTATAGTAATTGTCGTTCTATCGATCATATGAGCACAATATGGCTAATAATATGAGTTAGATTGATAATAATAAGAGTAATAAGTACAGTAATTGTCGTTCTATCGATCATATCTGCATAATATGGTTAATAATATGAGTTAGATTGATAATAATAAGAGCAATAAGTATAGTAATTGTCGTTATATCGATCATATAACCATAATATCGCTAATAGCGTGAGTTAGATTGATAATAATAAGAGTAATGAGTATAGTAATTGTCGTTCTATCGGTCATATCTGCATAATATGCTTAATAATATGAGTTAGATTGATAATAGTGAGTGTAATAAATATAGTAATTGTCGTTCTATCGCTCATATAAGCACAATATGGCTAATAATATGAGTTACATTGATAATAATAAGAGTAATGAGTATAGTAATTGTCGTTCTATCGATCATATCTGCATAATATGGTTAATAATATGAGTTAGATTGATAATAGTGAGTGTAATAAGTATAGTGAATGTCGTTCTATCGATCATATCAGCATAATATGGTTAATAATATGAGTTAGATTGATAATAATAAGAGTAATAAGTATAGTAATTGTCGTTCTATCGATCATATAAGCATAATATGGCTAATAATATGAGTTAGATTTATAATAATAAGAGTAATAAGTATAGTAATTGTCGTTCTATCGATAATATAACCATAATATGGCTAATAATATGAGTTAGATTGATAATACTAAGAGTAGTGAGTATAGTAATTCTCGTTCTATCGATCATATAAGCATAATATGGCTAATAATATGAGTTAGATTGATAATAATAAGAGTAATAAGTACAGTAATTGTCGTTCTATCGATCATATAAGCATAATAAGGCGAATAATATGAGTTAGAGTGATAATACTAAGAGTAGTGAGTATAGTAATTCTCATTCTATCTATCATATAAGCATAATATGGCTAATAATATGAGTTAGATTGATAAAAATAAGAATAATAAGTATAGTAATTGTCGTTCTATCGATCATATAAGCATAATATGGCTAATAATATGAGTTAGATTTATAATAATAAGAGTAATAAGTATAGTAATTGTCGTTCTATCGATCATATGAGCACAATATGGCTAATAATATGAGTTAGATTGATAATAATAAGAGTAATAAGTACAGTAATTGTCGTTCTATCGATCATATCTGCATAATATGGTTAATAATATGAGTTAGATTGATAATAATAAGAGCAATAAGTATAGTAATTGTCGTTATATCGATCATATAACCATAATATCGCTAATAGCATGAGTTAGATTGATAATAATAAGAGTAATGAGTATAGTAATTGTCGTTCTATCGGTCACATCTGCATAATATGCTTAATAATATGAGTTAGATTGATAATAGTGAGTGTAATAAATATAGTAATTGTCGTTCTATCGCTCATATAAGCACAATATGGCTAATAATATGAGTTAGATTGATAATAATAAGAGTAATAAGTATAGTAATTGTCGTTCTATCGATCATATCTGCATAATATGGTTAATAATATGAGTTAGATTGATAATAGTGAGTGTAATAAGTATAGTGAATGTCGTTCTATCGATCATATCAGCATAATATGGTTAATAATATGAGTTAGATTGATAATAATAAGAGTAATAAGTATAGTAATTGTCGTTCTATCGATCATATAAGCATAATATGGCTAATAATATGAGTTAGATTTATAATAATAAGAGTAATAAGTATAGTAATTGCCGTTCTATCGATCATATAAGCATAATATGGCTAATAATATGAGTTAAATCGATAATGATAAGAGTAATAAGTACAATAATTGTCGTTCTATCGGTCATATAACCATAATGTGGCTAATAATATGAGTTAGATTGATAATAGTGAGTGTAATAAGTATAGAAATTGTCGTTCTATCGATCATATCTGCATAATATGGTTAATAATATGAGTTAGATTGATAATACTGAGTGTAATAAGTATAGTGAATGTCGTTCTATCGATCATATCAGCATAATATGTGTAATAATATGAGTTAGCTTTATAATAATAAGAGTAATAGGTATCGTAATTGTCGTTCTATCGATCATATAAGCACAATATCGCTAATAATATGAGTTAGATGGATAATAATAAGAGTAATAAGTATAGTAATTGTCGTTCTATTGCTCATATCTGCATAATATGGTTAATAATATGAGTTAGATTGATAATAATAACAGTAATAATTATAGTGATTGTCGTTATATCGATCATATAACCATAATATGGCTAATAGCATGAGTTAGATTGATAATAATAAGAGTAATGAGTATAGTAATTGTCGTTCTATCGATAATATCTGCATAATATGGTTAATAATATGAGTTAGATTGATAATAGTGAGTGTAATAAATATAGTAATTGTCGTTCTATCGCTCATATAAGCACAATATGGCTAATAATATGAGTTAGATTGATAATAATAAGAGTAATAAGTATAGTAATTGTCGTTCGATCGATCATATAAGCATAATATAGCTAATAATATGAGTTAGATTGATAATACTAAGAGTAGTGGGTACAGTAATTCTCGTTCTATCGATCATATAAGCATAATATGGCTAATAATATGAGTTAGATTGATAATACTAAGAGTAGTGAGTATAGTGATTGTCGTTCTATCGATCATATAAGCATAATATGGCTAATAATATGAGTTACATTGATAATAATAAGCGTAATGAGTATAGTAATTGTCGTTCTATCGATCATATCTGCATAATATGGTTAATAATATGAGTTAGATTGATAATAGTGAGTGTAATAAGTATAGTGAATGTCGTTCTATCGATCATATCAGCATAATATGGTTAATAATATGAGTTAGATTGATAATAATAAGAGTAATAAGTATAGTAATTGTCGTTCTATCGATCATATAAGCATAATATGGCTAATAATATGAGTTAGATTTATAATAATAAGAGTAATAAGTATAGTAATTGTCGTTCTATCGATAATATAACCATAATATGGCTAATAATATGAGTTAGATTGATAATACTAAGAGTAGTGAGTATAGTAATTCTCGTTCTATCGATCATATAAGCATAATATGGCTAATAATATGAGTTAGATTGATAATAATAAGAGTAATAAGTACAGTAATTGTCGTTCTATCGATCATATAAGCATAATAAGGCGAATAATATGAGTTAGAGTGATAATACTAAGAGTAGTGAGTATAGTAATTCTCATTCTATCTATCATATAAGCATAATATGGCTAATAATATGAGTTAGATTGATAAAAATAAGAATAATAAGTATAGTAATTGTCGTTCTATCGATCATATAAGCATAATATGGCTAATAATATGAGTTAGATTTATAATAATAAGAGTAATAAGTATAGTAATTGTCGTTCTATCGATCATATGAGCACAATATGGCTAATAATATGAGTTAGATTGATAATAATAAGAGTAATAAGTACAGTAATTGTCGTTCTATCGATCATATCTGCATAATATGGTTAATAATATGAGTTAGATTGATAATAATAAGAGCAATAAGTATAGTAATTGTCGTTATATCGATCATATAACCATAATATCGCTAATAGCATGAGTTAGATTGATAATAATAAGAGTAATGAGTATAGTAATTGTCGTTCTATCGGTCATATCTGCATAATATGCTTAATAATATGAGTTAGATTGATAATAGTGAGTGTAATAAATATAGTAATTGTCGTTCTATCGCTCATATAAGCACAATATGGCTAATAATATGAGTTAGATTGATAATAATAAGAGTAATAAGTATAGTAATTGTCGTTCTATCGATCATATAAGCATAATATTGCTAATAATATGAGTTAGATTGATAATACTAAGAGTAGTGAGTATAGTAATTCCCGTTCTATCGATCATATAAGCATAATATGGCTAATAATATGAGTTACATTGATAATAATAAGAGTAATGAGTATAGTAATTGTCGTTCTATCGATCATATCTGCATAATATGGTTAATAATATGAGTTAGATTGATAATAGTGAGTGTAATAAGTATAGTGAATGTCGTTCTATCGATCATATCAGCATAATATGGTTAATAATATGAGTTAGATTGATAATAATAAGAGTAATAAGTATAGTAATTGTCGTTCTATCGATCATATAAGCATAATATGGCTAATAATATGAGTTAGATTTATAATAATAAGAGTAATAAGTATAGTAATTGCCGTTCTATCGAACATATAAGCATAATATGGCTAATAATATGAGTTAGATCGATAATGATAAGAGTAATAAGTACAATAATTGTCGTTCTATCGGTCATATAACCATAATGTGGCTAATAATATGAGTTAGATTGATAATAGTGAGTGTAATAAGTATAGAAATTGTCGTTCTATCGATCATATCTGCATAATATGGTTAATAATATGAGTTAGATTGATAATAGTGAGTGTAATAAGTATAGTGAATGTCGTTCTATCGATCATATCAGCATAATATGGGTAATAATATGAGTTAGATTTATAATAATAAGAGTAATAGGTATCGTAATTGTCGTTCTATCGATCATATAAGCACAATATGGCTAATAATATGAGTTAGATTGATAATAATAAGAGTAATAAGTATAGTAATTGTCGTTCTATTGCTCATATCTGCATAATATGGTTAATAATATGAGTTAGATTGATAATAATAACAGTAATAAGTATAGTGATTGTCGTTATATCGATCATATAACCATAATATGGCTAATAGCATGAGTTAGATTGATAATAATAAGAGTAATGAGTATAGTAATTGTCGTTCTATCGATCATATCTGCATAATATGGTTAATAATATGAGTTAGATTGATAATAGTGAGTGTAATAAATATAGTAGTTGTCGATCTATCGCTCATATAAGCACAATATGGCTAATAATATGAGTTAGATTGATAATAATAAGAGTAATAAGTATTGTAATTGTCGTTCGATCGATCATATAAGCATAATATGGCTAATAATATGAGTTAGATTGATAATACTAAGAGTAGTGAGTACAGTAATTCTCGTTCTATCGATCATATAAGCATAATATGGCTAATAATATGAGTTAGATTGATAATACTAAGAGTAGTGAGTATAGTGATTGTCGTTCTATCGATCATATAAGCATAATATGGCTAATAATATGAGTTAGATTGATAATACTAAGAGTAGTGAGTATAGTAATTCTCGTTCTATCGATCATATAAGCATAATATGGCTAATAATATGAGTTAGATTGATAATAATAAGAGTAATAAGTACAGTAATTGTCGTTCTATCGATCATATAAGCATAATAAGGCGAATAATATGAGTTAGAGTGATAATACTAAGAGTAGTGAGTATAGTAATTCTCATTCTATCTATCATATAAGCATAATATGGCTAATAATATGAGTTAGATTGATAAAAATATGAATAATAAGTATAGTAATTGTCGTTCTATCGATCATATAAGCATAATACGGCTAATAATATGAGTTAGATTTATAATAATAAGAGTAATAAGTATAGTAATTGTCGTTCTATCGATCATATAAGCACAATATGGCTAATAATATGAGTTAGATTGATAATAATAAGAGTAATAAGTATAGTAATTGTCGTTCGATCGATCATATAAGCATAATATAGCTAATAATATGAGTTAGATTGATAATACTAAGAGTAGTGGGTACAGTAATTCTCGTTCTATCGATCATATAAGCATAATATGGCTAATAATATGAGTTAGATTGATAATACTAAGAGTAGTGAGTATAGTGATTGTCGTTCTATCGATCATATAAGCATAATATGGCTAATAATATGAGTTACATTGATAATAATAAGCGTAATGAGTATAGTAATTGTCGTTCTATCGATCATATCTGCATAATATGGTTAATAATATGAGTTAGATTGATAATAGTGAGTGTAATAAGTATAGTGAATGTCGTTCTATCGATCATATCAGCATAATATGGTTAATAATATGAGTTAGATTGATAATAATAAGAGTAATAAGTATAGTAATTGTCGTTCTATCGATCATATAAGCATAATATGGCTAATAATATGAGTTAGATTTATAATAATAAGAGTAATAAGTATAGTAATTGTCGTTCTATCGATAATATAACCATAATATGGCTAATAATATGAGTTAGATTGATAATACTAAGAGTAGTGAGTATAGTAATTCTCGTTCTATCGATCATATAAGCATAATATGGCTAATAATATGAGTTAGATTGATAATAATAAGAGTAATAAGTACAGTAATTGTCGTTCTATCGATCATATAAGCATAATAAGGCGAATAATATGAGTTAGAGTGATAATACTAAGAGTAGTGAGTATAGTAATTCTCATTCTATCTATCATATAAGCATAATATGGCTAATAATATGAGTTAGATTGATAAAAATAAGAATAATAAGTATAGTAATTGTCGTTCTATCGATCATATAAGCATAATATGGCTAATAATATGAGTTAGATTTATAATAATAAGAGTAATAAGTATAGTAATTGTCGTTCTATCGATCATATGAGCACAATATGGCTAATAATATGAGTTAGATTGATAATAATAAGAGTAATAAGTACAGTAATTGTCGTTCTATCGATCATATCTGCATAATATGGTTAATAATATGAGTTAGATTGATAATAATAAGAGCAATAAGTATAGTAATTGTCGTTATATCGATCATATAACCATAATATCGCTAATAGCATGAGTTAGATTGATAATAATAAGAGTAATGAGTATAGTAATTGTCGTTCTATCGGTCATATCTGCATAATATGCTTAATAATATGAGTTAGATTGATAATAGTGAGTGTAATAAATATAGTAATTGTCGTTCTATCGCTCATATAAGCACAATATGGCTAATAATATGAGTTAGATTGATAATAATAAGAGTAATAAGTATAGTAATTGTCGTTCTATCGATCATATAAGCATAATATTGCTAATAATATGAGTTAGATTGATAATACTAAGAGTAGTGAGTATAGTAATTCCCGTTCTATCGATCATATAAGCATAATATGGCTAATAATATGAGTTACATTGATAATAATAAGAGTAATGAGTATAGTAATTGTCGTTCTATCGATCATATCTGCATAATATGGTTAATAATATGAGTTAGATTGATAATAGTGAGTGTAATAAGTATAGTGAATGTCGTTCTATCGATCATATCAGCATAATATGGTTAATAATATGAGTTAGATTGATAATAATAAGAGTAATAAGTATAGTAATTGTCGTTCTATCGATCATATAAGCATAATATGGCTAATAATATGAGTTAGATTTATAATAATAAGAGTAATAAGTATAGTAATTGCCGTTCTATCGAACATATAAGCATAATATGGCTAATAATATGAGTTAGATCGATAATGATAAGAGTAATAAGTACAATAATTGTCGTTCTATCGGTCATATAACCATAATGTGGCTAATAATATGAGTTAGATTGATAATAGTGAGTGTAATAAGTATAGAAATTGTCGTTCTATCGATCATATCTGCATAATATGGTTAATAATATGAGTTAGATTGATAATAGTGAGTGTAATAAGTATAGTGAATGTCGTTCTATCGATCATATCAGCATAATATGGGTAATAATATGAGTTAGATTTATAATAATAAGAGTAATAGGTATCGTAATTGTCGTTCTATCGATCATATAAGCACAATATGGCTAATAATATGAGTTAGATTGATAATAATAAGAGTAATAAGTATAGTAATTGTCGTTCTATTGCTCATATCTGCATAATATGGTTAATAATATGAGTTAGATTGATAATAATAACAGTAATAAGTATAGTGATTGTCGTTATATCGATCATATAACCATAATATGGCTAATAGCATGAGTTAGATTGATAATAATAAGAGTAATGAGTATAGTAATTGTCGTTCTATCGATCATATCTGCATAATATGGTTAATAATATGAGTTAGATTGATAATAGTGAGTGTAATAAATATAGTAGTTGTCGATCTATCGCTCATATAAGCACAATATGGCTAATAATATGAGTTAGATTGATAATAATAAGAGTAATAAGTATTGTAATTGTCGTTCGATCGATCATATAAGCATAATATGGCTAATAATATGAGTTAGATTGATAATACTAAGAGTAGTGAGTACAGTAATTCTCGTTCTATCGATCATATAAGCATAATATGGCTAATAATATGAGTTAGATTGATAATACTAAGAGTAGTGAGTATAGTGATTGTCGTTCTATCGATCATATAAGCATAATATGGCTAATAATATGAGTTAGATTGATAATACTAAGAGTAGTGAGTATAGTAATTCTCGTTCTATCGATCATATAAGCATAATATGGCTAATAATATGAGTTAGATTGATAATAATAAGAGTAATAAGTACAGTAATTGTCGTTCTATCGATCATATAAGCATAATAAGGCGAATAATATGAGTTAGAGTGATAATACTAAGAGTAGTGAGTATAGTAATTCTCATTCTATCTATCATATAAGCATAATATGGCTAATAATATGAGTTAGATTGATAAAAATATGAATAATAAGTATAGTAATTGTCGTTCTATCGATCATATAAGCATAATACGGCTAATAATATGAGTTAGATTTATAATAATAAGAGTAATAAGTATAGTAATTGTCGTTCTATCGATCATATAAGCACAATATGGCTAATAATATGAGTTAGATTGATAATAATAAGAGTAATAAGTATAGTAATTGTCGTTCTATCGATCATATAAACATAATATTGCTAATAATATGAGTTAGATTGATAATAATAAGTGTAATAAGTATAGTAACTGTCGTTCTATTGATCATAATTGCATAATATGGTTAATAATATGAGTTAGATTGATAATAATAAGAGCAATGAGTATAGTAATTGTCGTACTATCGATCATATAAGCATAATATGGCTAATAATATGAGTTAGATTGATAATAATAAGTGTAATAAGTATAGTAATTGTCGTTCTATCAATCATATCTTCATAATATGGTTAATAATATGAGTTAATTTGATAATAATAAGAGTAATGAGTATAGTAATTGTCGTACTATCGATCATATAAGCATAATATGGCTAATAATATGAGTTAGATTGATAATAATAAGTGTAATAAGTATAGTAATTGTCGTTCTATCGATCATATAAGCATAATATGGCTAATAATATGTGTTAGATTGAAAATAATAAGAGTAATGAGTATAGTAATTGTAGCTCTATCGATCATATCTGAATAATATGGTTAATAATATAAGTTAGAATGATAATAATAAGAGTAATAAGTATAGTAATATCGTTCTATCGATAATATAACCATAATATGGCTAATAATATGAGTTAGATTGATAATACTAAGAGTAGTGAGTATAGTAATTCTCGTTCTATCGATCATATAAGCATAATATGGCTAATAATATGAGTTAGATTGATAATAATAAGAGTAATAAGTACAGTAATTGTCGTTCTATCGATCATATAAGCATAATAAGGCGAATAATATGAGTTAGAGTGATAATACTAAGAGTAGTGAGTATAGTAATTCTCATTCTATCTATCATATAAGCATAATATGGCTAATAATATGAGTTAGATTGATAAAAATAAGAATAATAAGTATAGTAATTGTCGTTCTATCGATCATATAAGCATAATATGGCTAATAATATGAGTTAGATTTATAATAATAAGAGTAATAAGTATAGTAATTGTCGTTCTATCGATCATATGAGCACAATATGGCTAATAATATGAGTTAGATTGATAATAATAAGAGTAATAAGTACAGTAATTGTCGTTCTATCGATCATATCTGCATAATATGGTTAATAATATGAGTTAGATTGATAATAATAAGAGCAATAAGTATAGTAATTGTCGTTATATCGATCATATAACCATAATATCGCTAATAGCATGAGTTAGATTGATAATAATAAGAGTAATGAGTATAGTAATTGTCGTTCTATCGGTCATATCTGCATAATATGCTTAATAATATGAGTTAGATTGATAATAGTGAGTGTAATAAATATAGTAATTGTCGTTCTATCGCTCATATAAGCACAATATGGCTAATAATATGAGTTAGATTGATAATAATAAGAGTAATAAGTATAGTAATTGTCGTTCTATCGATCATATAAGCATAATATGGCTAATAATATGAGTTAGATTGATAATACTAAGAGTAGTGGGTACAGTAATTTTCGTTCTATCGATCATATAAGCATAATATGGCTAATAATATGAGTTAGATTGATAATACTAAGAGTAGTGAGTATAGTGATTGTCGTTCTATCGATCATATAAGCATAATATGGCTAATAATATGAGTTAGATTTATAATAATAAGAGTAATAAGTATAGTAATTGCCGTTCTATCGATCATATAAGCATAATATGGCTAATAATATGAGTTAAATCGATAATGATAAGAGTAATAAGTACAATAATTGTCGTTCTATCGGTCATATAACCATAATGTGGCTAATAATATGAGTTAGATTGATAATAGTGAGTGTAATAAGTATAGAAATTGTCGTTCTATCGATCATATCTGCATAATATGGTTAATAATATGAGTTAGATTGATAATACTGAGTGTAATAAGTATAGTGAATGTCGTTCTATCGATCATATCAGCATAATATGTGTAATAATATGAGTTAGCTTTATAATAATAAGAGTAATAGGTATCGTAATTGTCGTTCTATCGATCATATAAGCACAATATCGCTAATAATATGAGTTAGATGGATAATAATAAGAGTAATAAGTATAGTAATTGTCGTTCTATTGCTCATATCTGCATAATATGGCTAATAATATGAGTTAGATTGATAATAATAAGAGTAATAAGTATAGTAATTGTCGTTCGATCGATCATATAAGCATAATATGGCTAATAATATGAGTTAGATTGATAATACTAAGAGTAGTGGGTACAGTAATTTTCGTTCTATCGATCATATAAGCATAATATGGCTAATAATATGAGTTAGATTGATAATACTAAGAGTAGTGAGTATAGTGATTGTCGTTCTATCGATCATATAAGCATAATATGGCTAATAATATGAGTTACATTGATAATAATAAGAGTAATGAGTATAGTAATTGTCGTTCTATCGATCATATCTGCATAATATGGTTAATAATATGAGTTAGATTGATAATAGTGAGTGTAATAAGTATAGTGAATGTCGTTCTATCGATCATATCAGCATAATATGGTTAATAATATGAGTTAGATTGATAATAATAAGAGTAATAAGTATAGTAATTGTCGTTCTATCGATCATATAAGCATAATATGGCTAATAATATGAGTTAGATTTATAATAATAAGAGTAATAAGTATAGTAATTGTCGTTCTATCGATAATATAACCATAATATGGCTAATAATATGAGTTAGATTGATAATACTAAGAGTAGTGAGTATAGTAATTCTCGTTCTATCGATCATATAAGCATAATATGGCTAATAATATGAGTTAGATTGATAATAATAAGAGTAATAAGTACAGTAATTGTCGTTCTATCGATCATATAAGCATAATAAGGCGAATAATATGAGTTAGAGTGATAATACTAAGAGTAGTGAGTATAGTAATTCTCATTCTATCTATCATATAAGCATAATATGGCTAATAATATGAGTTAGATTGATAAAAATAAGAATAATAAGTATAGTAATTGTCGTTCTATCGATCATATAAGCATAATATGGCTAATAATATGAGTTAGATTTATAATAATAAGAGTAATAAGTATAGTAATTGTCGTTCTATCGATCATATGAGCACAATATGGCTAATAATATGAGTTAGATTGATAATAATAAGAGTAATAAGTACAGTAATTGTCGTTCTATCGATCATATCTGCATAATATGGTTAATAATATGAGTTAGATTGATAATAATAAGAGCAATAAGTATAGTAATTGTCGTTATATCGATCATATAACCATAATATCGCTAATAGCATGAGTTAGATTGATAATAATAAGAGTAATGAGTATAGTAATTGTCGTTCTATCGGTCACATCTGCATAATATGCTTAATAACATGAGTTAGATTGATAATAGTGAGTGTAATAAATATAGTAATTGTCGTTCTATCGCTCATATAAGCACAATATGGCTAATAATATGAGTTAGATTGATAATAATAAGAGTAATAAGTATAGTAATTGTCGTTCTATCGATCATATCTGCATAATATGGTTAATAATATGAGTTAGATTGATAATAGTGAGTGTAATAAGTATAGTGAATGTCGTTCTATCGATCATATCAGCATAATATGGTTAATAATATGAGTTAGATTGATAATAATAAGAGTAATAAGTATAGTAATTGTCGTTCTATCGATCATATAAGCATAATATGGCTAATAATATGAGTTAGATTTATAATAATAAGAGTAATAAGTATAGTAATTGCCGTTCTATCGATCATATAAGCATAATATGGCTAATAATATGAGTTAAATCGATAATGATAAGAGTAATAAGTACAATAATTGTCGTTCTATCGGTCATATAACCATAATGTGGCTAATAATATGAGTTAGATTGATAATAGTGAGTGTAATAAGTATAGAAATTGTCGTTCTATCGATCATATCTGCATAATATGGTTAATAATATGAGTTAGATTGATAATACTGAGTGTAATAAGTATAGTGAATGTCGTTCTATCGATCATATCAGCATAATATGTGTAATAATATGAGTTAGCTTTATAATAATAAGAGTAATAGGTATCGTAATTGTCGTTCTATCGATCATATAAGCACAATATCGCTAATAATATGAGTTAGATGGATAATAATAAGAGTAATAAGTATAGTAATTGTCGTTCTATTGCTCATATCTGCATAATATAGTTAATAATATGAGTTAGATTGATAATAATAACAGTAATAATTATAGTGATTGTCGTTATATCGATCATATAACCATAATATGGCTAATAGCATGAGTTAGATTGATAATAATAAGAGTAATGAGTATAGTAATTGTCGTTCTATCGATAATATCTGCATAATATGGTTAATAATATGAGTTAGATTGATAATAGTGAGTGTAATAAATATAGTAATTGTCGTTCTATCGCTCATATAAGCACAATATGGCTAATAATATGAGTTAGATTGATAATAATAAGAGTAATAAGTATAGTAATTGTCGTTCGATCGATCATATAAGCATAATATGGCTAATAATATGAGTTAGATTGATAATACTAAGAGTAGTGGGTACAGTAATTCTCGTTCTATCGATCATATAAGCATAATATGGCTAATAATATGAGTTAGATTGATAATACTAAGAGTAGTGAGTATAGTGATTGTCGTTCTATCGATCATATAAGCATAATATGGCTAATAATATGAGTTACATTGATAATAATAAGCGTAATGAGTATAGTAATTGTCGTTCTATCGATCATATCTGCATAATATGGTTAATAATATGAGTTAGATTGATAATAGTGAGTGTAATAAGTATAGTGAATGTCGTTCTATCGATCATATCAGCATAATATGGTTAATAATATGAGTTAGATTGATAATAATAAGAGTAATAAGTATAGTAATTGTCGTTCTATCGATCATATAAGCATAATATGGCTAATAATATGAGTTAGATTTATAATAATAAGAGTAGTGAGTATAGTAATTCTCGTTCTATCGATCATATAAGCATAATATGGCTAATAATATGAGTTAGATTGATAATAATAAGAGTAATAAGTACAGTAATTGTCGTTCTATCGATCATATAAGCATAATAAGGCGAATAATATGAGTTAGAGTGATAATACTAAGAGTAGTGAGTATAGTAATTCTCATTCTATCTATCATATAAGCATAATATGGCTAATAATATGAGTTAGATTGATAAAAATAAGAATAATAAGTATAGTAATTGTCGTTCTATCGATCATATAAGCATAATATGGCTAATAATATGAGTTAGATTTATAATAATAAGAGTAATAAGTATAGTAATTGTCGTTCTATCGATCATATGAGCACAATATGGCTAATAATATGAGTTAGATTGATAATAATAAGAGTAATAAGTACAGTAATTGTCGTTCTATCGATCATATCTGCATAATATGGTTAATAATATGAGTTAGATTGATAATAATAAGAGCAATAAGTATAGTAATTGTCGTTATATCGATCATATAACCATAATATCGCTAATAGCATGAGTTAGATTGATAATAATAAGAGTAATGAGTATAGTAATTGTCGTTCTATCGGTCATATCTGCATAATATGCTTAATAATATGAGTTAGATTGATAATAGTGAGTGTAATAAATATAGTAATTGTCGTTCTATCGCTCATATAAGCACAATATGGCTAATAATATGAGTTAGATTGATAATAATAAGAGTAATAAGTATAGTAATTGTCGTTCTATCGATCATATAAGCATAATATTGCTAATAATATGAGTTAGATTGATAATACTAAGAGTAGTGAGTATAGTAATTCCCGTTCTATCGATCATATAAGCATAATATGGCTAATAATATGAGTTACATTGATAATAATAAGAGTAATGAGTATAGTAATTGTCGTTCTATCGATCATATCTGCATAATATGGTTAATAATATGAGTTAGATTGATAATAGTGAGTGTAATAAGTATAGTGAATGTCGTTCTATCGATCATATCAGCATAATATGGTTAATAATATGAGTTAGATTGATAATAATAAGAGTAATAAGTATAGTAATTCTCGTTCTATCGATCATATAAGCATAATATGGCTAATAATATGAGTTAGATTGATAATACTAAGAGTAGTGAGTATAGTGATTGTCGTTCTATCGATCATATAAGCATAATATGGCTAATAATATGAGTTAGATTGATAATACTAAGAGTAGTGAGTATAGTAATTCTCGTTCTATCGATCATATAAGCATAATATGGCTAATAATATGAGTTAGATTGATAATAATAAGAGTAATAAGTACAGTAATTGTCGTTCTATCGATCATATAAGCATAATAAGGCGAATAATATGAGTTAGAGTGATAATACTAAGAGTAGTGAGTATAGTAATTCTCATTCTATCTATCATATAAGCATAATATGGCTAATAATATGAGTTAGATTGATAAAAATATGAATAATAAGTATAGTAATTGTCGTTCTATCGATCATATAAGCATAATACGGCTAATAATATGAGTTAGATTTATAATAATAAGAGTAATAAGTATAGTAATTGTCGTTCTATCGATCATATAAGCACAATATGGCTAATAATATGAGTTAGATTGATAATAATAAGAGTAATAAGTATAGTAATTGTCGTTCTATCGATCATATAAGCATAATATTGCTAATAATATGAGTTAGATTGATAATAATAAGTGTAATAAGTATAGTAACTGTCGTTCTATTGATCATAATTGCATAATATGGTTAATAATATGAGTTAGATTGATAATAATAAGAGCAATGAGTATAGTAATTGTCGTACTATCGATCATATAAGCATAATATGGCTAATAATATGAGTTAGATTGATAATAATAAGTGTAATAAGTATAGTAATTGTCGTTCTATCAATCATATCTTCATAATATGGTTAATAATATGAGTTAATTTGATAATAATAAGAGTAATGAGTATAGTAATTGTCGTACTATCGATCATATAAGCATAATATGGCTAATAATATGAGTTAGATTGATAATAATAAGTGTAATAAGTATAGTAATTGTCGTTCTATCGATCATATAAGCACAATATGGCTAATAATATGAGTTAGATTGATAATAATAAGAGTAATAAGTATAGTAATTGTCGTTCTATCGATCATATAAGCATAATATTGCTAATAATATGAGTTAGATTGATAATAATAAGTGTAATAAGTACAGTAATTGTCGTTCTATCGATCATATCTGCATAATATGGTTAATAATATGAGTTAGATTGATAATAATAAGAGCAATAAGTATAGTAATTGTCGTTATATCGATCATATAACCATAATATCGCTAATAGCATGAGTTAGATTGATAATAATAAGAGTAATGAGTATAGTAATTGTCGTTCTATCGATCATATAAGCATAATAAGGCGAATAATATGAGTTAGAGTGATAATACTAAGAGTAGTGAGTATAGTAATTCTCATTCTATCTATCATATAAGCATAATATGGCTAATAATATGAGTTAGATTGATAAAAATAAGAATAATAAGTATAGTAATTGTCGTTCTATCGATCATATAAGCATAATATGGCTAATAATATGAGTTAGATTTATAATAATAAGAGTAATAAGTATAGTAATTGTCGTTCTATCGATCATATGAGCACAATATGGCTAATAATATGAGTTAGATTGATAATAATAAGAGTAATAAGTACAGTAATTGTCGTTCTATCGATCATATCTGCATAATATGGTTAATAATATGAGTTAGATTGATAATAATAAGAGCAATAAGTATAGTAATTGTCGTTATATCGATCATATAACCATAATATCGCTAATAGCATGAGTTAGATTGATAATAATAAGAGTAATGAGTATAGTAATTGTCGTTCTATCGGTCATATCTGCATAATATGCTTAATAATATGAGTTAGATTGATAATACTAAGAGTAGTGGGTACAGTAATTTTCGTTCTATCGATCATATAAGCATAATATGGCTAATAATATGAGTTAAATCGATAATGATAAGAGTAATAAGTACAATAATTGTCGTTCTATCGGTCATATAACCATAATGTGGCTAATAATATGAGTTAGATTGATAATAGTGAGTGTAATAAGTATAGAAATTGTCGTTCTATCGATCATATCTGCATAATATGGTTAATAATATGAGTTAGATTGATAATACTGAGTGTAATAAGTATAGTGAATGTCGTTCTATCGATCATATCAGCATAATATGTGTAATAATATGAGTTAGCTTTATAATAATAAGAGTAATAGGTATCGTAATTGTCGTTCTATCGATCATATAAGCACAATATCGCTAATAATATGAGTTAGATGGATAATAATAAGAGTAATAAGTATAGTAATTGTCGTTCTATTGCTCATATCTGCATAATATGGTTAATAATATGAGTTAGATTGATAATAATAACAGTAATAATTATAGTGATTGTCGTTATATCGATCATATAACCATAATATGGCTAATAGCATGAGTTAGATTGATAATAATAAGAGTAATGAGTATAGTAATTGTCGTTCTATCGATAATATCTGCATAATATGGTTAATAATATGAGTTAGATTGATAATAGTGAGTGTAATAAATATAGTAATTGTCGTTCTATCGCTCATATAAGCACAATATGGCTAATAATATGAGTTAGATTGATAATAATAAGAGTAATAAGTATAGTAATTGTCGTTCGATCGATCATATAAGCATAATATGGCTAATAATATGAGTTAGATTGATAATACTAAGAGTAGTGGGTACAGTAATTCTCGTTCTATCGATCATATAAGCATAATATGGCTAATAATATGAGTTAGATTGATAATACTAAGAGTAGTGAGTATAGTGATTGTCGTTCTATCGATCATATAAGCATAATATGGCTAATAATATGAGTTACATTGATAATAATAAGCGTAATGAGTATAGTAATTGTCGTTCTATCGATCATATCTGCATAATATGGTTAATAATATGAGTTAGATTGATAATAGTGAGTGTAATAAGTATAGTGAATGTCGTTCTATCGATCATATCAGCATAATATGGTTAATAATATGAGTTAGATTGATAATAATAAGAGTAATAAGTATAGTAATTGTCGTTCTATCGATCATATAAGCATAATATGGCTAATAATATGAGTTAGATTTATAATAATAAGAGTAATAAGTATAGTAATTGTCGTTCTATCGATAATATAACCATAATATGGCTAATAATATGAGTTAGATTGATAATACTAAGAGTAGTGAGTATAGTAATTCTCGTTCTATCGATCATATAAGCATAATATGGCTAATAATATGAGTTAGATTGATAATAATAAGAGTAATAAGTACAGTAATTGTCGTTCTATCGATCATATAAGCATAATAAGGCGAATAATATGAGTTAGAGTGATAATACTAAGAGTAGTGAGTATAGTAATTCTCATTCTATCTATCATATAAGCATAATATGGCTAATAATATGAGTTAGATTGATAAAAATAAGAATAATAAGTATAGTAATTGTCGTTCTATCGATCATATAAGCATAATATGGCTAATAATATGAGTTAGATTTATAATAATAAGAGTAATAAGTATAGTAATTGTCGTTCTATCGATCATATGAGCACAATATGGCTAATAATATGAGTTAGATTGATAATAATAAGAGTAATAAGTACAGTAATTGTCGTTCTATCGATCATATCTGCATAATATGGTTAATAATATGAGTTAGATTGATAATAATAAGAGCAATAAGTATAGTAATTGTCGTTATATCGATCATATAACCATAATATCGCTAATAGCATGAGTTAGATTGATAATAATAAGAGTAATGAGTATAGTAATTGTCGTTCTATCGGTCATATCTGCATAATATGCTTAATAATATGAGTTAGATTGATAATACTAAGAGTAGTGGGTACAGTAATTTTCGTTCTATCGATCATATAAGCATAATATGGCTAATAATATGAGTTAGATTGATAATACTAAGAGTAGTGAGTATAGTGATTGTCGTTCTATCGATCATATAAGCATAATATGGCTAATAATATGAGTTAGATTGATAATAATAAGAGTAATGAGTATAGTAATTGTCGTTCTATCGATCATATAAGCATAATATGGCTAATAATATGAGTTAGATTTATAATAATAAGAGTAATAAGTATAGTAATTGCCGTTCTATCGATCATATAAGCATAATATGGCTAATAATATGAGTTAAATCGATAATGATAAGAGTAATAAGTACAATAATTGTCGTTCTATCGGTCATATAACCATAATGTGGCTAATAATATGAGTTAGATTGATAATAGTGAGTGTAATAAGTATAGAAATTGTCGTTCTATCGATCATATCTGCATAATATGGTTAATAATATGAGTTAGATTGATAATACTGAGTGTAATAAGTATAGTGAATGTCGTTCTATCGATCATATCAGCATAATATGGGTAATAATATGAGTTAGATTTATAATAATAAGAGTAATAGGTATCGTAATTGTCGTTCTATCGATCATATAAGCACAATATCGCTAATAATATGAGTTAGATGGATAATAATAAGAGTAATAAGTATAGTAATTGTCGTTCTATTGCTCATATCTGCATAATATGGTTAATAATATGAGTTAGATTGATAATAATAACAGTAATAAGTATAGTGATTGTCGTTATATCGATCATATAACCATAATATGGCTAATAGCATGAGTTAGATTGATAATAATAAGAGTAATGAGTATAGTAATTGTCGTTCTATCGATCATATAAGCATAATATGGCTAATAATATGAGTTAGATTGATAATACTAAGAGTAGTGGGTACAGTAATTTTCGTTCTATCGATCATATAAGCATAATATGGCTAATAATATGAGTTAGATTGATAATACTAAGAGTAGTGAGTATAGTGATTGTCGTTCTATCGATCATATAAGCATAATATGGCTAATAATATGAGTTACATTGATAATAATAAGAGTAATGAGTATAGTAATTGTCGTTCTATCGATCATATCTGCATAATATGGTTAATAATATGAGTTAGATTGATAATAGTGAGTGTAATAAGTATAGTGAATGACGTTCTATCGATCATATCAGCATAATATGGTTAATAATATGAGTTAGATTGATAATAATAAGAGTAATAAGTATAGTAATTGTCGTTCTATCGATCATATAAGCATAATATGGCTAATAATATGAGTTAGATTTATAATAATAAGAGTAATAAGTATAGTAATTGTCGTTCTATCGATAATATAACCATAATATGGCTAATAATATGAGTTAGATTGATAATACTAAGAGTAGTGAGTATAGTAATTCTCGTTCTATCGATCATATAAGCATAATATGGCTAATAATATGAGTTAGATTGATAATAATAAGAGTAATAAGTACAGTAATTGTCGTTCTATCGATCATATAAGCATAATAAGGCGAATAATATGAGTTAGATTTATAATAATAAGAGTAATAAGTATAGTAATTGTCGTTCTATCGATAATATAACCATAATATGGCTAATAATATGAGTTAGATTGATAATACTAAGAGTAGTGAGTATAGTAATTCTCGTTCTATCGATCATATAAGCATAATATGGCTAATAATATGAGTTAGATTGATAATAGTGAGTGTAATAAATATAGTAATTGTCGTTCTATCGCTCATATAAGCACAATATGGCTAATAATATGAGTTAGATTGATAATAATAAGAGTAATAAGTATAGTAATTGTCGTTCTATCGATCATATAAGCATAATATTGCTAATAATATGAGTTAGATTGATAATACTAAGAGTAGTGAGTATAGTAATTCCCGTTCTATCGATCATATAAGCATAATATGGCTAATAATATGAGTTACATTGATAATAATAAGAGTAATGAGTATAGTAATTGTCGTTCTATCGATCATATCTGCATAATATGGTTAATAATATGAGTTAGATTGATAATAGTGAGTGTAATAAGTATAGTGAATGTCGTTCTATCGATCATATCAGCATAATATGGTTAATAATATGAGTTAGATTGATAATAATAAGAGTAATAAGTATAGTAATTGTCGTTCTATCGATCATATGAGCACAATATGGCTAATAATATGAGTTAGATTGATAATAATAAGAGTAATAAGTACAGTAATTGTCGTTCTATCGATCATATCTGCATAATATGGTTAATAATATGAGTTAGATTGATAATAATAAGAGCAATAAGTATAGTAATTGTCGTTATATCGATCATATAACCATAATATCGCTAATAGCATGAGTTAGATTGATAATAATAAGAGTAATGAGTATAGTAATTGTCGTTCTATCGGTCATATCTGCATAATATGCTTAATAATATGAGTTAGATTGATAATACTAAGAGTAGTGGGTACAGTAATTTTCGTTCTATCGATCATATAAGCATAATATGGCTAATAATATGAGTTAGATTGATAATACTAAGAGTAGTGAGTATAGTGATTGTCGTTCTATCGATCATATAAGCATAATATGGCTAATAATATGAGTTAGATTGATAATAATAAGAGTAATGAGTATAGTAATTGTCGTTCTATCGATAATATCTGCATAATATGGTTAATAATATGAGTTAGATTGATAATAGTGAGTGTAATAAATATAGTAATTGTCGTTCTATCGCTCATATAAGCACAATATGGCTAATAATATGAGTTAGATTGATAATAATAAGAGTAATAAGTATAGTAATTGTCGTTCGATCGATCATATAAGCATAATATGGCTAATAATATGAGTTAGATTGATAATACTAAGAGTAGTGGGTACAGTAATTCTCGTTCTATCGATCATATAAGCATAATATGGCTAATAATATGAGTTAGATTGATAATACTAAGAGTAGTGAGTATAGTGATTGTCGTTCTATCGATCATATAAGCATAATATGGCTAATAATATGAGTTACATTGATAATAATAAGCGTAATGAGTATAGTAATTGTCGTTCTATCGATCATATCTGCATAATATGGTTAATAATATGAGTTAGATTGATAATAGTGAGTGTAATAAGTATAGTGAATGTCGTTCTATCGATCATATCAGCATAATATGGTTAATAATATGAGTTAGATTGATAATAATAAGAGTAATAAGTATAGTAATTGTCGTTCTATCGATCATATAAGCATAATATGGCTAATAATATGAGTTAGATTTATAATAATAAGAGTAATAAGTATAGTAATTGTCGTTCTATCGATAATATAACCATAATATGGCTAATAATATGAGTTAGATTGATAATACTAAGAGTAGTGAGTATAGTAATTCTCGTTCTATCGATCATATAAGCATAATATGGCTAATAATATGAGTTAGATTGATAATAATAAGAGTAATAAGTACAGTAATTGTCGTTCTATCAATCATATCTTCATAATATGGTTAATAATATGAGTTAATTTGATAATAATAAGAGTAATGAGTATAGTAATTGTCGTACTATCGATCATATAAGCATAATATGGCTAATAATATGAGTTAGATTGATAATAATAAGTGTAATAAGTATAGTAATTGTCGTTCTATCGATCATATAAGCATAATATGGCTAATAATATGTGTTAGATTGAAAATAATAAGAGTAATGAGTATAGTAATTGTAGCTCTATCGATCATATCTGAATAATATGGTTAATAATATAAGTTAGAATGATAATAATAAGAGTAATAAGTATAGTAATTGTCGTTCTATCGATAATATAACCATAATATGGCTAATAATATGAGTTAGATTGATAATACTAAGAGTAGTGAGTATAGTAATTCTCGTTCTATCGATCATATAAGCATAATATGGCTAATAATATGAGTTAGATTGATAATAATAAGAGTAATAAGTACAGTAATTGTCGTTCTATCGATCATATAAGCATAATAAGGCGAATAATATGAGTTAGAGTGATAATACTAAGAGTAGTGAGTATAGTAATTCTCATTCTATCTATCATATAAGCATAATATGGCTAATAATATGAGTTAGATTGATAAAAATAAGAATAATAAGTATAGTAATTGTCGTTCTATCGATCATATAAGCATAATATGGCTAATAATATGAGTTAGATTTATAATAATAAGAGTAATAAGTATAGTAATTGTCGTTCTATCGATCATATGAGCACAATATGGCTAATAATATGAGTTAGATTGATAATAATAAGAGTAATAAGTACAGTAATTGTCGTTCTATCGATCATATCTGCATAATATGGTTAATAATATGAGTTAGATTGATAATAATAAGAGCAATAAGTATAGTAATTGTCGTTATATCGATCATATAACCATAATATCGCTAATAGCATGAGTTAGATTGATAATAATAAGAGTAATGAGTATAGTAATTGTCGTTCTATCGGTCATATCTGCATAATATGCTTAATAATATGAGTTAGATTGATAATACTAAGAGTAGTGGGTACAGTAATTTTCGTTCTATCGATCATATAAGCATAATATGGCTAATAATATGAGTTAGATTGATAATACTAAGAGTAGTGAGTATAGTGATTGTCGTTCTATCGATCATATAAGCATAATATGGCTAATAATATGAGTTAGATTGATAATAATAAGAGTAATGAGTATAGTAATTGTCGTTCTATCGATCATATAAGCATAATATGGCTAATAATATGAGTTAGATTTATAATAATAAGAGTAATAAGTATAGTAATTGCCGTTCTATCGATCATATAAGCATAATATGGCTAATAATATGAGTTAAATCGATAATGATAAGAGTAATAAGTACAATAATTGTCGTTCTATCGGTCATATAACCATAATGTGGCTAATAATATGAGTTAGATTGATAATAGTGAGTGTAATAAGTATAGAAATTGTCGTTCTATCGATCATATCTGCATAATATGGTTAATAATATGAGTTAGATTGATAATACTGAGTGTAATAAGTATAGTGAATGTCGTTCTATCGATCATATCAGCATAATATGGGTAATAATATGAGTTAGATTTATAATAATAAGAGTAATAGGTATCGTAATTGTCGTTCTATCGATCATATAAGCACAATATCGCTAATAATATGAGTTAGATGGATAATAATAAGAGTAATAAGTATAGTAATTGTCGTTCTATTGCTCATATCTGCATAATATGGTTAATAATATGAGTTAGATTGATAATAATAACAGTAATAAGTATAGTGATTGTCGTTATATCGATCATATAACCATAATATGGCTAATAGCATGAGTTAGATTGATAATAATAAGAGTAATGAGTATAGTAATTGTCGTTCTATCGATCATATAAGCATAATATGGCTAATAATATGAGTTAGATTGATAATACTAAGAGTAGTGGGTACAGTAATTTTCGTTCTATCGATCATATAAGCATAATATGGCTAATAATATGAGTTAGATTGATAATACTAAGAGTAGTGAGTATAGTGATTGTCGTTCTATCGATCATATAAGCATAATATGGCTAATAATATGAGTTACATTGATAATAATAAGAGTAATGAGTATAGTAATTGTCGTTCTATCGATCATATCTGCATAATATGGTTAATAATATGAGTTAGATTGATAATAGTGAGTGTAATAAGTATAGTGAATGTCGTTCTATCGATCATATCAGCATAATATGGTTAATAATATGAGTTAGATTGATAATACTAAGAGTAGTGAGTATAGTAATTCTCGTTCTATCGATCATATAAGCATAATATGGCTAATAATATGAGTTAGATTGATAATAATAAGAGTAATAAGTACAGTAATTGTCGTTCTATCGATCATATAAGCATAATAAGGCGAATAATATGAGTTAGAGTGATAATACTAAGAGTAGTGAGTATAGTAATTCTCATTCTATCTATCATATAAGCATAATATGGCTAATAATATGAGTTAGATTGATAAAAATATGAATAATAAGTATAGTAATTGTCGTTCTATCGATCATATAAGCATAATACGGCTAATAATATGAGTTAGATTTATAATAATAAGAGTAATAAGTATAGTAATTGTCGTTCTATCGATCATATAAGCACAATATGGCTAATAATATGAGTTAGATTGATAGTAATAAGAGTAATAAGTATAGTAATTGTCGTTCTATCGAACATATAAGCATAATATTGCTAATAATACGAGTTAGATTGATAATAATAAGTGTAATAAGTATAGTAACTGTCGTTCTATTGATCATAATTGCATAATATGGTTAATAATATGAGTTAGATTGATAATAATAAGAGCAATGAGTATAGTAATTGTCGTACTATCGATCATATAAGCATAATATGGCTAATAATATGAGTTAGATTGATAATAATAAGTGTAATAAGTATAGTAATTGTCGTTCTATCAATCATATCTTCATAATATGGTTAATAATATGAGTTAATTTGATAATAATAAGAGTAATGAGTATAGTAATTGTCGTACTATCGATCATATAAGCATAATATGGCTAATAATATGAGTTAGATTGATAATAATAAGTGTAATAAGTATAGTAATTGTCGTTCTATCGATCATATAAGCATAATATGGCTAATAATATGTGTTAGATTGAAAATAATAAGAGTAATGAGTATAGTAATTGTAGCTCTATCGATCATATCTGAATAATATGGTTAATAATATAAGTTAGAATGATAATAATAAGAGTAATAAGTATAGTAATTGTCGTTCTATCGATAATATAACCATAATATGGCTAATAATATGAGTCAGATTGATAATACTAAGAGTAGTGAGTATAGTAATTCTCGTTCTATCGATCATATAAGCATAATATGGCTAATAATATGAGTTAGATTGATAATAATAAGAGTAATAAGTACAGTAATTGTCGTTCTATCGATCATATAAGCATAATAAGGCGAATAATATGAGTTAGAGTGATAATACTAAGAGTAGTGAGTATAGTAATTCTCATTCTATCTATCATATAAGCATAATATGGCTAATAATATGAGTTAGATTGGTAAAAATAAGAATAATAAGTATAGTAATTGTCGTTCTATCGATCATATAAGCATAATATGGCTAATAATATGAGTTAGATTTATAATAATAAGAGTAATAAGTATAGTAATTGTCGTTCTATCGATCATATGAGCACAATATGGCTAATAATATGAGTTAGATTGATAATAATAAGAGTAATAAGTACAGTAATTGTCGTTCTATCGATCATATCTGCATAATATGGTTAATAATATGAGTTAGATTGATAATAATAAGAGCAATAAGTATAGTAATTGTCGTTATATCGATCATATAACCATAATATCGCTAATAGCATGAGTTAGATTGATAATAATAAGAGTAATGAGTATAGTAATTGTCGTTCTATCGGTCATATCTGCATAATATGCTTAATAATATGAGTTAGATTGATAATAGTGAGTGTAATAAATATAGTAATTGTCGTTCTATCGCTCATATAAGCACAATATGGCTAATAATATGAGTTAGATTGATAATAATAAGAGTAATAAGTATAGTAATTGTCGTTCTATCGATCATATAAGCATAATATTGCTAATAATATGAGTTAGATTGATAATACTAAGAGTAGTGAGTATAGTAATTCCCGTTCTATCGATCATATAAGCATAATATGGCTAATAATATGAGTTACATTGATAATAATAAGAGTAATGAGTATAGTAATTGTCGTTCTATCGATCATATCTGCATAATATGGTTAATAATATGAGTTAGATTGATAATAGTGAGTGTAATAAGTATAGTGAATGTCGTTCTATCGATCATATCAGCATAATATGGTTAATAATATGAGTTAGATTGATAATAATAAGAGTAATAAGTATAGTAATTGTCGTTCTATCGATCATATAAGCATAATATGGCTAATAATATGAGTTAGATTTATAATAATAAGAGTAATAAGTATAGTAATTGCCGTTCGATCGAACATATAAGCATAATATGGCTAATAATATGAGTTAGATCGATAATGATAAGAGTAATAAGTACAATAATTGTCGTTCTATCGGTCATATAACCATAATGTGGCTAATAATATGAGTTAGATTGATAATAGTGTGTGTAATAAGTATAGAAATTGTCGTTCTATCGATCATATCTGCATAATATGGTTAATAATATGAGTTAGATTGATAATAGTGAGTGTAATAAGTATAGTGAATGTCGTTCTATCGATCATATCAGCATAATATGGGTAATAATATGAGTTAGATTTATAATAATAAGAGTAATAGGTATCGTAATTGTCGTTCTATCGATCATATAAGCACAATATGGCTAATAATATGAGTTAGATTGATAATAATAAGAGTAATAAGTATAGTAATTGTCGTTCTATTGCTCATATCTGCATAATATGGTTAATAATATGAGTTAGATTGATAATAATAACAGTAATAAGTATAGTGATTGTCGTTATATCGATCATATAACCATAATATGGCTAATAGCATGAGTTAGATTGATAATAATAAGAGTAATGAGTATAGTAATTGTCGTTCTATCGATCATATCTGCATAATATGGTTAATAATATGAGTTAGATTGATAATAGTGAGTGTAATAAATATAGTAATTGTCGATCTATCGCTCATATAAGCACAATATGGCTAATAATATGAGTTAGATTGATAATAATAAGAGTAATAAGTATTGTAATTGTCGTTCGATCGATCATATAAGCATAATATGGCTAATAATATGAGTTAGATTGATAATACTAAGAGTAGTGAGTACAGTAATTCTCGTTCTATCGATCATATAAGCATAATATGGCTAATAATATGAGTTAGATTGATAATACTAAGAGTAGTGAGTATAGTGATTGTCGTTCTATCGATCATATAAGCATAATATGGCTAATAATATGAGTTAGATTGATAATACTAAGAGTAGTGAGTATAGTAATTCTCGTTCTATCGATCATATAAGCATAATATGGCTAATAATATGAGTTAGATTGATAATAATAAGAGTAATAAGTACAGTAATTGTCGTTCTATCGATCATATAAGCATAATAAGGCGAATAATATGAGTTAGAGTGATAATACTAAGAGTAGTGAGTATAGTAATTCTCATTCTATCTATCATATAAGCATAATATGGCTAATAATATGAGTTAGATTGATAAAAATATGAATAATAAGTATAGTAATTGTCGTTCTATCGATCATATAAGCATAATACGGCTAATAATATGAGTTAGATTTATAATAATAAGAGTAATAAGTATAGTAATTGTCGTTCTATCGATCATATAAGCACAATATGGCTAATAATATGAGTTAGATTGATAATAATAAGAGTAATAAGTATAGTAATTGTCGTTCTATCGATCATATAAGCATAATATTGCTAATAATATGAGTTAGATTGATAATAATAAGTGTAATAAGTATAGTAACTGTCGTTCTATTGATCATAATTGCATAATATGGTTAATAATATGAGTTAGATTGATAATAATAAGAGCAATGAGTATAGTAATTGTCGTACTATCGATCATATAAGCATAATATGGCTAATAATATGAGTTAGATTGATAATAATAAGTGTAATAAGTATAGTAATTGTCGTTCTATCAATCATATCTTCATAATATGGTTAATAATATGAGTTAATTTGATAATAATAAGAGTAATGAGTATAGTAATTGTCGTACTATCGATCATATAAGCATAATATGGCTAATAATATGAGTTAGATTGATAATAATAAGTGTAATAAGTATAGTAATTGTCGTTCTATCGATCATATAAGCATAATATGGCTAATAATATGTGTTAGATTGAAAATAATAAGAGTAATGAGTATAGTAATTGTAGCTCTATCGATCATATCTGAATAATATGGTTAATAATATAAGTTAGAATGATAATAATAAGAGTAACAAGTATAGTAATTGTCGTTCTATCGATCATATCTGCATAATATGGTTAATAATATGAGTTAGATTGATAATAATAAGAGCAATAAGTATAGTAATTGTCGTTATATCGATCATATAACCATAATATCGCTAATAGCATGAGTTAGATTGATAATAATAAGAGTAATGAGTATAGTAATTGTCGTTCTATCGATCATATCTGCATAATATGGTTAATAATATGAGTTAGATTGATAATAGTGAGTGTAATAAGCATAGTAATTGTCGTTCTATCGCTCATATAAGCACAATATGGCTAATAATATGAGTTAGATTGATAATAATAAGAGTAATAAGTATAGTAATTGTCGTTCTATCGATCATATAAGCATAATATTGCTAATAATATGAGTTAGATTGATAATAATAAGTGTAATAAGTATAGTAACTGTCGTTCTATCGATCATAATTGCATAATATGGTTAATAATATGAGTTAGATTGATAATAATAAGAGCAATGAGTATAGTAATTGTCGTACTATCGATCATATAAGCATAATATGGCTAATAATATGAGTTAGAATGATAATAATAAGAGTAATAAGTATAGTAATTGTCGTTCTATCGATCATATCTGCATAATATGGTTAATAATATGAGTTAGATTGATAATAGTGAGTGTAATAAGTATAGTGAATGTCGTTCTATCGATCATATCAGCATAATATGGGTAATAATATGAGTTGGATTGATAATAATAAGAGTAATGAGTATCGTAATTGTAGTTCTATCGATCATATAAGCATAATATGGCTAATAATATCAGTTAGATTCATAATAATAAGAGTAATAAGTATAGTAATTGTCGTTCTATCGATCATTTAAGCATAATATGGCGAATAATATGAGTTGGGTTGATAAAAATACGAATAATAAGTATAGTAATTGTCGTTCTATCGATCATATAAGCATAATACGGCTAATAATATGAGTTAGGTTGATAATAATAAGAGTAATAAGTATAGTAGATGTCGTGCTATCGATCATATCTGCATAATATGGTTAATAATATGAGTTAGATCGATAATGATAACAGTAATAAGTATAGTAATTGTCGTTCTATCGATAATATAACCATAATATGGCTAATAATATGAGTTAGATGGATAATACTAAGAGTAGTGAATACAGTAATTCTCGTTCTATCGATCATATAAGCATAATATGGCTAATAATATGAGTTAGATTGATAATAATAAGAGTAATAAGTACAGTAATTGTCGTTCTATCGATCATATAAGCATAATATGGCTAATAATATGAGTTAGAGTGATAATACTAAGAGTAGTAAGTATAGTAATTCTCATTCTATCGATCATATAAGCATAATATGGCTAATAATATGAGTTAGATTGATAATAATAAGAGTAATGAGTATAGTAATTCTCATTCTATCGATCATATAAGCATAATATGGCTAATAATATGAGTTAGATCGATAATGATAACAGTAATAAGTATAGTAATTGTCGTTCTATCGATAATATAACCATAATATGGCTAATAATATGAGTTAGATTGATAATACTAAGAGTAGTGAATACAGTAATTCTCGTTCTATCGATAATATAAGCATAATATGGCTAATAATATGAGTTAGATTGATAATAATAAGAGTAATAAGTACAGTAATTGTCGTTCTATCGATCATATAAGCATAATATGGCTAATAATATGAGTTAGAGTGATAATACTAAGAGTAGTGAGTATAGTAATTCCCATTCTATCGATCATATAAGCATAATATGGCTAATAATATGTGTTAGATTGATAATAATAAGAGTAATGAGTATAGTAATTCTCATTCTATCGATCATATAAGCATAATATGGCTAATAATATGAGTTAGATTGATAATAATAACAGTAATAAGTATAGTAATTGTCGTTCTATCGATAATATAAGCATAATATGGCTAATAATATGAGTTAGAGTGATAATACTAAGAGTAGTGAGTATAGTAATTCTCGTTCTATCGATCATATAAGCATAATATGGCTAATAATATGAGTTAGATTGATAATAATAAGAGTAATAAGTACAGTAATTGTCGTTCTATCGATCATATAAGCATAATATGGCTAATAATATGAGTTAGATTGATAATAGTGAGTGTAATAAGTATAGAAATTGTCGTTCTATCGATCATATCTGCATAATATGGTTAATAATATGAGTTAGATTGATAATAGTGAGTGTAATAAGTATAGTGAATGTCGTTCTATCGATCATATCAGCATAATATGGGTAATAATATGAGTTAGATTTATAATAATAAGAGTAATAAGTATAGTAATTGTCGTTCTATCGATCATATAAGCACAATATGGCTAATAATATGAGTTAGATTGATAATAATAAGAGCAATAAGTATAGTAATTGTCGTTCTATCGCTCATATCTGCATAATATGGTTAATAATATGAGTTAGATTGATAATAATAACAGTAATAAGTATAGTAATTGTCGTTCTATCGATCATATAAGCATAATACGGCTAATAATATGAGTTAGGTTGATAATAATAAGAGTAATAAGTATAGTAGATGTCGTGCTATCGATCATATCTGCATAATATGGTTAATAATATGAGTTAGATCGATAATGATAACAGTAATAAGTATAGTAATTGTCGTTCTATCGATAATATAACCATAATATGGCTAATAATATGAGTTAGATTGATAATACTAAGAGTAGTGAATACAGTAATTCTCGTTCTATCGATCATATAAGCATAATATGGCTAATAATATGAGTTAGATTGATAATAATAAGAGTAATAAGTACAGTAATTGTCGTTCTATCGATCATATAAGCATAATATGGCTAATAATATGAGTTAGAGTGATAATACTAAGAGTAGTAAGTATAGTAATTCTCATTCTATCGATCATATAAGCATAATATGGCTAATAATATGAGTTAGATTGATAATAATAAGAGTAATGAGTATAGTAATTCTCATTCTATCGATCATATAAGCATAATATGGCTAATAATATGAGTTAGATCGATAATGATAACAGTAATAAGTATAGTAATTGTCGTTCTATCGATAATATAACCATAATATGGCTAATAATATGAGTTAGATTGATAATACTAAGAGTAGTGAATACAGTAATTCTCGTTCTATCGATAATATAAGCATAATATGGCTAATAATATGAGTTAGATTGATAATAATAAGAGTAATAAGTACAGTAATTGTCGTTCTATCGATCATATAAGCATAATATGGCTAATAATATGAGTTAGAGTGATAATACTAAGAGTAGTGAGTATAGTAATTCCCATTCTATCGATCATATAAGCATAATATGGCTAATAATATGTGTTAGATTGATAATAATAAGAGTAATGAGTATAGTAATTCTCATTCTATCGATCATATAAGCATAATATGGCTAATAATATGAGTTAGATTGATAATAATAACAGTAATAAGTATAGTAATTGTCGTTCTATCGATAATATAAGCATAATATGGCTAATAATATGAGTTAGAGTGATAATACTAAGAGTAGTGAGTATAGTAATTCTCGTTCTATCGATCATATAAGCATAATATGGCTAATAATATGAGTTAGATTGATAATAATAAGAGTAATAAGTACAGTAATTGTCGTTCTATCGATCATATAAGCATAATATGGCTAATAATATGAGTTAGATTGATAATAGTGAGTGTAATAAGTATAGAAATTGTCGTTCTATCGATCATATCTGCATAATATGGTTAATAATATGAGTTAGATTGATAATAGTGAGTGTAATAAGTATAGTGAATGTCGTTCTATCGATCATATCAGCATAATATGGGTAATAATATGAGTTAGATTTATAATAATAAGAGTAATAAGTATAGTAATTGTCGTTCTATCGATCATATAAGCACAATATGGCTAATAATATGAGTTAGATTGATAATAATAAGAGCAATAAGTATAGTAATTGTCGTTCTATCGCTCATATCTGCATAATATGGTTAATAATATGAGTTAGATTGATAATAATAACAGTAATAAGTATAGTAATTGTCGTTATATCGATCATATAACCATAATATGGCTAATAGCATGAGTTAGATTGATAATAATAAGAGTAATGAGTATAGTAATTGTCGTTCTATCGATCATATCTGCATAATATGGTTAATAATATGAGTTAGATTGATAATAGTGAGTGTAATAAATATAGTAATTGTCGTTCTATCGCTCATATAAGCACAATATGGTTAATAATATGAGTTAGATTGATAATAATAAGAGCAATGAGTATAGTAATTGTCGTACTACCGATCATATAAGCATAATATGGCTAATAATATGAGTTAGATTGATAATAATAAGTGTAATAAGTATAGTAATTGTCGTTCTATCAATCATATCTTCATAATATGGTTAATAATATGAGTTAGATTGATAATAATAAGAGTAATGAGTATAGTAATTGTCGTACTATCGATCATATAAGCATAATATGGCTAATAATATGAGTTAGATTGATAATAATAAGTGTAATAAGTATAGTAATTGTCGTTCTATCGATCATATAAGCATAATATGGCTAATAATATGTGTTAGATTGAAAATAATAAGAGTAATGAGTATAGTAATTGTAGCTCTATCGATCATATCTGCTTAATATGGTTAATAATATGAGTTAGATTGATAATAGTGAGTGTAATAAGTATAGTGAATGTCGTTCTATCGATCATATCAGCATAATATGAGTAATAATATGAGTTGGATTGATAATAATAAGAGTAATGAGTACCGTAATTGTAGATCTATCGATCATATAAGCATAATATGGCTAATAATATCAGTTAGATTCATAATAATAAGAGTAATAAGTATAGTAATTGTCGTTCTATCGATCATTTAAGCATAATATGGCGAATAATATGAGTTGGGTTGATAAAAATACGAATAATAAGTATAGTAATTGTCGTTCTATCGATCATATAAGCATAATACGGCTAATAATATGAGTTAGGTTGATAATAATAAGAGTAATAAGTACAGTAATTGTCGTTCTATCGATCATATAAGCATAATATGGCTAATAATATGAGTTAGAGTGATAATACTAAGAGTAGTGAGTATAGTAATTCCCATTCTATCGATCATATAAGCATAATATGGCTAATAATATGTGTTAGATTGATAATAATAAGAGTAATGAGTATAGTAATTCTCATTCTATCGATCATATAAGCATAATATGGCTAATAATATGAGTTAGATTGATAATAATAACAGTAATAAGTATAGTAATTGTCGTTCTATCGATAATATAAGCATAATATGGCTAATAATATGAGTTAGAGTGATAATACTAAGAGTAGTGAGTATAGTAATTCTCGTTCTATCGATCATATAAGCATAATATGGCGAATAATATGAGTTGGGTTGATAAAAATACGAATAATAAGTATAGTAATTGTCGTTCTATCGATCATATAAGCATAATACGGCTAATAATATGAGTTAGGTTGATAATAATAAGAGTAATAAGTACAGTAATTGTCGTTCTATCGATCATATAAGCATAATATGGCTAATAATATGAGTTAGAGTGATAATACTAAGAGTAGTGAGTATAGTAATTCCCATTCTATCGATCATATAAGCATAATATGGCTAATAATATGTGTTAGATTGATAATAATAAGAGTAATGAGTATAGTAATTCTCATTCTATCGATCATATAAGCATAATATGGCTAATAATATGAGTTAGATTGATAATAATAACAGTAATAAGTATAGTAATTGTCGTTCTATCGATAATATAAGCATAATATGGCTAATAATATGAGTTAGAGTGATAATACTAAGAGTAGTGAGTATAGTAATTCTCGTTCTATCGATCATATAAGCATAATATGGCTAATAATATGAGTTAGATTGATAATAATAAGAGTAATAAGTACAGTAATTGTCGTTCTATCGATCATATAAGCATAATATGGCTAATAATATGAGTTAGATTGATAATAGTGAGTGTAATAAGTATAGAAATTGTCGTTCTATCGATCATATCTGCATAATATGGTTAATAATATGAGTTAGATTGATAATAGTGAGTGTAATAAGTATAGTGAATGTCGTTCTATCGATCATATCAGCATAATATGGGTAATAATATGAGTTAGATTTATAATAATAAGAGTAATAAGTATAGTAATTGTCGTTCTATCGATCATATAAGCACAATATGGCTAATAATATGAGTTAGATTGATAATAATAAGAGCAGTAAGTATAGTAATTGTCGTTCTATCGCTCATATCTGCATAATATGGTTAATAATATGAGTTAGATTGATAATAATAACAGTAATAAGTATAGTAATTGTCGTTATATCGATCATATAACCATAATATGGCTAATAGCATGAGTTAGATTGATAATAATAAGAGTAATGAGTATAGTAATTGTCGTTCTATCGATCATATCTGCATAATATGGTTAATAATATGAGTTAGATTGATAATAGTGAGTGTAATAAATATAGTAATTGTCGTTCTATCGCTCATATAAGCACAATATGGCTAATAATATGAGTTAGATTGATAATAATAAGAGTAATAAGTATAGTAATTGTCGTTCTATCGATCATATAAGCATAATATGGCTAATAATATGAGTTAGAGTGATAATAATAAGTGTAATAAGTATAGTAACTGTCGTTCTATCGATCATAATTGCATAATATGGTTAATAATATGAGTTAGATTGATAATAATAAGAGCAATGAGTATAGTAATTGTCGTACTATCGATCATATAAGCATAATATGGCTAATAATATGAGTTAGATTGATAATAGTGAGTGTAATAAGTATAGTGAATGTCGTTCTATCGATCATATCAGCATAATATGGGTAATAATATGAGTTGGATTGATAATAATAAGAGTAATGAGTATCGTAATTGTAGTTCTATCGATCATATAAGCATAATATGGCTAATAATATCAGTTAGATTCATAATAATAAGAGTAATAAGTATAGTAATTGTCGTTCTATCGATCATTTAAGCATAATATGGCGAATAATATGAGTTGGGTTGATAAAAATACGAATAATAAGTATAGTAATTGTCGTTCTAACGATCATATAAGCATAATACGGCTAATAATATGAGTTAGGTTGATAATAATAAGAGTAATAAGTATAGTAGATGTCGTGCTATCGATCATATCTGCATAATATGGTTAATAATATGAGTTAGATCGATAATGATAACAGTAATAAGTATAGTAATTGTCGTTCTATCGATATTATAACCATAATATGGCTAATAATATGAGTTAGATTGATAATACTAAGAGTAGTGAATACAGTAATTCTCGTTCTATCGATCATATAAGCATAATATGGCTAATAATATGAGTTAGATTGATAATAATAAGAGTAATAAGTACAGTAATTGTCGTTCTATCGATCATATAAGCATAATATGGCTAATAATATGAGTTAGAGTGATAATACTAAGAGTAGTAAGTATAGTAATTCTCATTCTATCGATCATATAAGCATAATATGGCTAATAATATGAGTTAGATTGATAATAATAAGAGTAATGAGTATAGTAATTCTCATTCTATCGATCATATAAGCATAATATGGCTAATAATATGAGTTAGATTGATAATCATAACAGTAATAAGTATAGTAATTGTCGTTCTATCGATAATATAAGCATAATATGGCTAATAATATGAGCTAGAGTGATAATACTAAGAGTAGTGAGTATAGTAATTCTCGTTCTATCGATCATATAAGCATAATATGGCTAATAATATGAGTTAGATTGATAATAATAAGAGTAATAAGTACAGTAATTGTCGTTCTATCGATCATATAAGCATAATATGGCTAATAATATGAGTTAGAGTGATAACACTAAGAGTAGTGAGTATAGTAATTCTCATTCTATCGATCATTTAAGCATAATATGGCGAATAATATGAGTTGGGTTGATAAAAATACGAATAATAAGTATAGTAATTGTCGTTCTATCGATCATATAAGCATAATACGGCTAATAATATGAGTTAGGTTGATAATAATAAGAGTAATAAGTATAGTAGATGTCGTGCTATCGATCATATCTGCATAATATGGTTAATAATATGAGTTAGATCGATAATGATAACAGTAATAAGTATAGTAATTGTCGTTCTATCGATAATATAACCATAATATGGCTAATAATATGAGTTAGATTGATAATACTAAGAGTAGTGAGTATAGTAATTCTCGTTCTATCGATCATATAAGCATAATATGGCTAATAATATGAGTTAGATTGATAATAATAAGAGTAATAAGTACAGTAATTGTCGTTCTATCGATCATATAAGCATAATATGGCTAATAATATGTGTTAGATTGATAATAATAGGAGTAATGAGTATAGTAATTGTAGCTCTATCGATCATATCTGCTTAATATGGTTAATAATATGAGTTAGAATGATAATAATAAGAGTAATAAGTATAGTAATTGTCGTTCTATCGATCATATCTGCATAATATGGTTAATAATATGAGTTAGATTGATAATAGTGAGTGTAATAAGTATAGTGAATGTCGTTCTATCGATCATATCAGCATAATATGGGTAATAATATGAGTTGGATTAATAATAATAAGAGTAATGAGTATCGTAATTGTAGTTCTATCGATCATATAAGCATAATATGGCTAATAATATCAGTTAGATTCATAATAATAAGAGTAATAAGTATAGTAATTGTCGTTCTATCGATCATTTAAGCATAATATGGCGAATAATATGAGTTGGGTTGATAAAAATACGAATAATAAGTATAGTAATTGTCGTTCTATCGATCATATAAGCATAATACGGCTAATAATATGAGTTAGGTTGATAATAATAAGAGTAATAAGTATAGTAGATGTCGTGCTATCGATCATATCTGCATAATATGGTTAATAATATGAGTTAGATCGATAATGATAACAGTAATAAGTATAGTAATTGTCGTTCTATCGATATTATAACCATAATATGGCTAATAATATGAGTTAGATTGATAATACTAAGAGTAGTGAATACAGTAATTCTCGTTCTATCGATCATATAAGCATAATATGGCTAATAATATGAGTTAGATTGATAATAATAAGAGTAATAAGTACAGTAATTGTCGTTCTATCGATCATATAAGCATAATATGGCTAATAATATGAGTTAGAGTGATAATACTAAGAGTAGTAAGTATAGTAATTCTCATTCTATCGATCATATAAGCATAATATGGCTAATAATATGAGTTAGATTGATAATAATGAGTAATGAGTATAGTAATTCTCATTCTATCGATCATATAAGCATAATATGGCTAATAATATGAGTTAGATTGATAATGATAACAGTAATAAGTATAGTAATTGTCGTTCTATCGATAATATAAGCATAATATGGCTAATAATATGAGCTAGAGTGATAATACTAAGAGTAGTGAGTATAGTAATTCTCGTTCTATCGATCATATAAGCATAATATGGCTAATAATATGAGTTAGAGTGATAATACTAAGAGTAGTGAGTATAGTAATTCTCATTCTATCGCTCATATAAGCATAATATGGCTAATAATATGAGTTAGATTGATAATAATAAGAGTAATGAGTATAGTAATTGTCGTTCTATCGATCATATCTGCATAATATGGTTAATAATATGAGTTAGATTGATAATAATAAGAGCAATGAGTATAGTAATTGTCGTGCTATCGATCATATAAGCATAATATGGCTAATAATATGAGTTAGATTTATAATAATAAGTGTAATAAGTATAGTAACTGTCGTTCTATCGATCATAATTGCATAATATGGTTAATAATATGAGTTAGATTGATAATAGTGAGTGTAATAAGTATAGTGAATGTCGCTGTATCGATCATATCAGCATAATATGGTTAATAATATGAGTTAGATTGATAATAATAAGAGTAATAAGTATAGTAATTCTCGTTCTATCGATCATATAAGGATAATATGGCTAATAATATGAGTTAGATTGATAATAATAAGAGTAATGAGTATAGCAATTGTAGTTCTATCGATCATATAAGCATAATATGGCTAATAATATGAGTAAGATTCATAATAATAAGAGTAATAAGTATAGTAATTGTCGTTCTATCGATCATTTAAGCATAATATGGCGAATAATATGAGTTGGGTTTATAAAAATACGAATAATAAGTATAGTAATTGTCGTTCTATCGATAATATAAGCATAATACGGCTTATAATATGAGTTAGGTTGATAATAATAAGAGTAATAAGTATAGTAGATGTCGTGCTATCGATCATATCTGCATAATATGGTTAATAATATGAGTTAGATCGATAATGATAACAGTAATAAGTGTAGTAATTGTCGTTCTATCGATAATATAACCATAATATGGCTAATAATATGAGTTAGATTGATAATACTAAGAGTAGTGTATACAGTAATTCTCATTCTATCGATCATATAAGCATAATATGGCTAATAATATGAGTTAGATTGATAATAATAAGAGTAATAAGTACAGTAATTGTCGTTCTATCGATCATATAAGCATAATATGGCTAATAATATGAGTTAGAGTGATAATACTAAGAGTAGTGAGTATAGTAATTCTCGTTCTATCGATCATATAAGCATAATATGGCTAATAATATGAGTTAGATTGATAATAGTGAGTGTAATAAGTATAGAAATTGTCGTTCTATCGATCATATCTGCATAATATGGTTAATAATATGAGTTAGATTGATAATAGTGAGTGTAATAAGTATAGTGAATGTCGTTCTATCGATCATATCAGCATAGTATGGGTAATAATATGAGTTAGATTGATAATAATAAGAGTAATAAGTATAGTATTTGTCGTTCTATCGATCATATAAGGATAATATGGCTAATAATATGAGTTAGATTGATAATAATAAGAGTAATGAGTATAGCAATTGTAGTTCTATCGATCATATAAGCATAATATGGCTAATAATATCAGTTAGATTCATAATAATAAGAGTAATAAGTATAGTAATTGTCGTTCTATCGATCATTTAAGCATAATATGGCGAATAATATGAGTTGGGTTGATAAAAATACGAATAATAAGTATAGTAATTGTCGTTCTATCGATCATATAAGCATAATACGGCTAATAATATGAGTTAGGTTGATAATAATAAGAGTAATAAGTATAGTAGATGTCGTGCTATCGATCATATCTGCATAATATGGTTAATAATATGAGTTAGATCGATAATGATAACAGTAAAAAGTATAGTAATTGTCGTTCTATCGATATTATAACCATAATATGGCTAATAATATGAGTTAGATTGATAATACTAAGAGTAGTGAATACAGTAATTCTCGTTCTATCGATCATATAAGCATAATATGGCTAATAATATGAGTTAGATTGATAATAATAAGAGTAATAAGTACAGTAATTGTCGTTCTATCGATCATATAAGCATAATATGGCTAATAATATGAGTTAGAGTGATAATACTAAGAGTAGTAAGTATAGTAATTCTCATTCTATCGATCATATAAGCATAATATGGCTAATAATATGAGTTAGATTGATAATAATGAGTAATGAGTATAGTAATTCTCATTCTATCGATCATATAAGCATAATATGGCTAATAATATGAGTTAGATTGATAATGATAACAGTAATAAGTATAGTAATTGTCGTTCTATCGATAATATAACCATAATATGGCTAATAATATGAGCTAGAGTGATAATACTAAGAGTAGTGAGTATAGTAATTCTCGTTCTATCGATCATATAAGCATAATATGGCTAATAATATGAGTTAGATTGATAATAATAAGAGTAATAAGTACAGTAATTGTCGTTCTATTGATCATATAAGCATAATATGTCTAATAATATGTGTTAGATTGATAATAATAGGAGTAATGAGTATAGTAATTGTAGCTCTATCGATCATATCTGCTTAATATGGTTAATAATATGAGTTAGAATGATAATAATAAGAGTAATAAGTATAGTAATTGTCGTTCTATCGATCATATCTGCATAATATGGTTAATAATATGAGTTAGATTGATAATAGTGAGTGTAATAAGTATAGTGAATGTCGTTCTATCGATCATATCAGCATAATATGGGTAATAATATGAGTTGGATTAATAATAATAAGAGTAATGAGTATCGTAATTGTAGTTCTATCGATCATATAAGCATAATATGGCTAATAATATCAGTTAGATTCATAATAATAAGAGTAATAAGTATAGTAATTGTCGTTCTATCGATCATTTAAGCATAATATGGCGAATAATATGAGTTGGGTTGATAAAAATACGAATAATAAGTATAGTAATTGTCGTTCTATCGATCATATAAGCATAATACGGCTAATAATATGAGTTAGGTTGATAATAATAAGAGTAATAAGTATAGTAGATGTCGTGCTATCGATCATATCTGCATAATATGGTTAATAATATGAGTTAGATCGATAATGGTAACAGTAATAAGTATAGTAATTGTCGTTCTATCGATATTATAACCATAATATGGCTAATAATATGAGTTAGATTGATAATACTAAGAGTAGTGAATACAGTAATTCTCGTTCTATCGATCATATAAGCATAATATGGCTAATAATATGAGTTAGATTGATAATAATAAGAGTAATAAGTACAGTAATTGTCGTTCTATCGATCATATAAGCATAATATGGCTAATAATATGAGTTAGAGTGATAATACTAAGAGTAGTAAGTATAGTAATTCTCATTCTATCGATCATATAAGCATAATATGGCTAATAATATGAGTTAGATTGATAATAATGAGTAATGAGTATAGTAATTCTCATTCTATCGATCATATAAGCATAATATGGCTAATAATATGAGTTAGATTGATAATGATAACAGTAATAAGTATAGTAATTGTCGTTCTATCGATAATATAACCATAATATGGCTAATAATATGAGCTAGAGTGATAATACTAAGAGTAGTGAGTATAGTAATTCTCGTTCTATCGATCATATCTGCATAATATGGTTAATAATATGAGTTAGATTGATAATAGTGAGTGTAATAAGCATAGTAATTGTCGTTCTATCGCTCATATAAGCACAATATGGCTAATAATATGAGTTAGATTGATAATAATAAGAGTAATAAGTATAGTAATTGTCGTTCTATCGATCATATAAGCATAATATTGCTAATAATATGAGTTAGATTGATAATAATAAGTGTAATAAGTATAGTAACTGTCGTTCTATCGATCATAATTGCATAATATGGTTAATAATATGAGTTAGATTGATAATAATAAGAGCAATGAGTATAGTAATTGTCGTACTATCGATCATATAAGCATAATATGGCTAATAATATGAGTTAGAATGATAATAATAAGAGTAATAAGTATAGTAATTGTCGTTCTATCGATCATATCTGCATAATATGGTTAATAATATGAGTTAGATTGATAATAGTGAGTGTAATAAGTATAGTGAATGTCGTTCTATCGATCATATCAGCATAATATGGGTAATAATATGAGTTGGATTGATAATAATAAGAGTAATGAGTATCGTAATTGTAGTTCTATCGATCATATAAGCATAATATGGCTAATAATATCAGTTAGATTCATAATAATAAGAGTAATAAGTATAGTAATTGTCGTTCTATCGATCATTTAAGCATAATATGGCGAATAATATGAGTTGGGTTGATAAAAATACGAATAATAAGTATAGTAATTGTCGTTCTATCGATCATATAAGCATAATACGGCTAATAATATGAGTTAGGTTGATAATAATAAGAGTAATAAGTATAGTAGATGTCGTGCTATCGATCATATCTGCATAATATGGTTAATAATATGAGTTAGATCGATAATGATAACAGTAATAAGTATAGTAATTGTCGTTCTATCGATAATATAACCATAATATGGCTAATAATATGAGTTAGATTGATAATACTAAGAGTAGTGAATACAGTAATTCTCGTTCTATCGATCATATAAGCATAATATGGCTAATAATATGAGTTAGATTGATAATAATAAGAGTAATAAGTACAGTAATTGTCGTTCTATCGATCATATAAGCATAATATGGCTAATAATATGAGTTAGAGTGATAATACTAAGAGTAGTAAGTATAGTAATTCTCATTCTATCGATCATATAAGCATAATATGGCTAATAATATGAGTTAGATTGATAATAATAAGAGTAATGAGTATAGTAATTCTCATTCTATCGATCATATAAGCATAATATGGCTAATAATATGAGTTAGATCGATAATGATAACAGTAATAAGTATAGTAATTGTCGTTCTATCGATAATATAACCATAATATGGCTAATAATATGAGTTAGATTGATAATACTAAGAGTAGTGAATACAGTAATTCTCGTTCTATCGATAATATAAGCATAATATGGCTAATAATATGAGTTAGATTGATAATAATAAGAGTAATAAGTACAGTAATTGTCGTTCTATCGATCATATAAGCATAATATGGCTAATAATATGAGTTAGAGTGATAATACTAAGAGTAGTGAGTATAGTAATTCCCATTCTATCGATCATATAAGCATAATATGGCTAATAATATGTGTTAGATTGATAATAATAAGAGTAATGAGTATAGTAATTTCATTCTATCGATCATATAAGCATAATATGGCTTAATAATATGAGTTAGATTGATAATAATAACAGTAATAAGTATAGTAATTGTCGTTCTATCGATAATATAAGCATAATATGGCTAATAATATGAGTTAGAGTGATAATACTAAGAGTAGTGAGTATAGTAATTCTCGTTCTATCGATCATATAAGCATAATATGGCTAATAATATGAGTTAGATTGATAATAATAAGAGTAATAAGTACAGTAATTGTCGTTCTATCGATCATATAAGCATAATATGGCTAATAATATGAGTTAGATTGATAATAGTGAGTGTAATAAGTATAGAAATTGTCGTTCTATCGATCATATCTGCATAATATGGTTAATAATATGAGTTAGATTGATAATAGTGAGTGTAATAAGTATAGTGAATGTCGTTCTATCGATCATATCAGCATAATATGGGTAATAATATGAGTTAGATTTATAATAATAAGAGTAATAAGTATAGTAATTGTCGTTCTAATCGATCATATAAGCACAATATGGCTAATAATATGAGTTAGATTGATAATAATAAGAGCAATAAGTATAGTAATTGTCGTTCTATCGCTCATATCTGCATAATATGGTTAATAATATGAGTTAGATTGATAATAATAACAGTAATAAGTATAGTAATTGTCGTTCTATCGATCATATAAGCATAATACGGCTAATAATATGAGTTAGGTTGATAATAATAAGAGTAATAAGTATAGTAGATGTCGTGCTATCGATCATATCTGCATAATATGGTTAATAATATGAGTTAGATCGATAATGATAACAGTAATAAGTATAGTAATTGTCGTTCTATCGATAATATAACCATAATATGGCTAATAATATGAGTTAGATTGATAATACTAAGAGTAGTGAATACAGTAATTCTCGTTCTATCGATCATATAAGCATAATATGGCTAATAATATGAGTTAGATTGATAATAATAAGAGTAATAAGTACAGTAATTGTCGTTCTATCGATCATATAAGCATAATATGGCTAATAATATGAGTTAGAGTGATAATACTAAGAGTAGTAAGTATAGTAATTCTCATTCTATCGATCATATAAGCATAATATGGCTAATAATATGAGTTAGATTGATAATAATAAGAGTAATGAGTATAGTAATTCTCATTCTATCGATCATATAAGCATAATATGGCTAATAATATGAGTTAGATCGATAATGATAACAGTAATAAGTATAGTAATTGTCGTTCTATCGATAATATAACCATAATATGGCTAATAATATGAGTTAGATTGATAATTAATAAGAGTAATAAGTACAGTAATTGTCGTTCTATTGATCATATAAGCATAATATGTCTAATAATATGTGTTAGATTGATAATAATAGGAGTAATGAGTATAGTAATTGTAGCTCTATCGATCATATCTGCTTAATATGGTTAATAATATGAGTTAGAATGATAATAATAAGAGTAATAAGTATAGTAATTGTCGTTCTATCGATCATATCTGCATAATATGGTTAATAATATGAGTTAGATTGATAATAGTGAGTGTAATAAGTATAGTGAATGTCGTTCTATCGATCATATCAGCATAATATGGGTAATAATATGAGTTGGATTAATAATAATAAGAGTAATGAGTATCGTAATTGTAGTTCTATCGATCATATAAGCATAATATGGCTAATAATATCAGTTAGATTCATAAT